>NC_084796.1:147911817-148144317 GCF_963169125.1 Humulus lupulus
AGAGGATCGTTTTGATATATGCCATGCATATATTCGTCGATGTTTCCGGTACCACCACCAACCACTATTCTGCATCACTTGGGTGAGGTTCCGGAACTTGAAATTTTAAATATGGTCATACTATATGTCATTGGACACGATTTTGAATAAGGAATGCAATGATGATAATCGTTTGCTCATTTGGTGCACGTAGGAAAAACGTGATATTAAAATTGGACTAAATAACTCTAAAATCATCGTTAAGCTTAGGAGCGTCGCTTTGGCCTCGTATTGAAAATTCTAAGGAGGTAGGGACTCAACTTGACTATTGGATTTATTTTACTCGTATTGAATTGCATTAAACATATTCCAATTTTGATATTTATAAAATGTTTGAAAAATTGGAAACTTAATCTGCATGTTTTCTGATCTGTTCTGAGGGCACTGAGTGCCAAATATATTTTTGTTCACTTATTTATGCAGGTTATGATTTTTGGGTTTTATTCAAATGCAGCTGTTATGCTGCCCAATTTTCTAAAAAAAATAAAGGGAATATGTTTATTTCTTTTTATGTTTACCTGCATTTGGTTATACCGATGAGAGCCACAGTGATCATGATTTGTGCATGTTGTTGTTTCACGACCTAGTCTCTATGTCATCATAGGTAGATCAGGTGTCCACTCACCTGTAGGTGTAAAGACCTAGCATCTGTATACAGGAAGTTGTTTGAGCCTCCCCTTGTGGTGGCTATCAGGTCCGGCTACCCGGTTCAGGATGTCGGTTTTTCTATGGTGGGTAACGAGAACTAGGGATCTAGTGGACGGTGTAATGTGCACTTGTAGCTATGCTCTTATGATTATTTGTGGTTTCTCCTATTTGGGTTTATACATGATGATATATGTTTTTGTTTTCAAAGCTAACCATGCAGGGGTTTTATTTAACTTTTTGGGTCCTATGATATTAGTTGCTTTCCTACTGGGCATTATAAGCTCACCCCTATCTCTCCCATTCCAAGAGCCTAATGACGCGAATGTGGAAAAGATGAATTATCGATTGAGCCAATGTGTTTAGCCTATTTCTATTTCGTGTTGTTGTCTTATCTTTTGAACATTATATGTATTCGACTTCGAATCTAATGATTGATATATCTGAATGGGCTATGAAATAGTTAGGGGTGAGGAATGGTGGATGCTAAGTATTATTTTGGGTGTTTATGACTTATTAAATTTAACTGTTTGATGATTACATAACTGAGGGAATATTATTGTTCTATGTATAATGATAAATGATCATGCTTTTATCACTAATATTTTTATGTATAATTATAGGAGTTATTACATTATTTGAACTTATAATTATAGTAGTATTTAATGTAAATTAAATGATAATTTATAAAGACTATTTTCCAACAAGGGTCAAAGTTTGACCACCCAAGTTATGGATATTACAAATCTACTACGGCCTAGGGCTCGGATCGTGACATTTTCACTCTAAGGTGTTACACTTTTTTTATTTCTCTAAATAAAAATTAATTATTAATTTTTGTTGACCCACGATTTGGCCAACTGACACGGAGTCAAAATATGAATGATATGGACGAATATAAAGAGAATAATATAATGACGAAAGTAAAGAAAACACAGCAATTTATAGTGGTTCGGCCCCAGGATCTGGTAATGACCTACGTCCACTTAGAATTATATTGATATGAAATCAGAAGTGTGTTTAGAGAACTTGGGTTCAATGAGTTTCAGCACTTCACCAAAAGCAATACAAGTTTTCTAGGAGAAATTCTATCTCTCTATGATTTTTTTGCCCAAAGTCCCCTTCCCTTGAGCTATATCTTGCTATTTATAGGCTCAAGGAGGGTTACAGAATATTGTTGCAGATATTATCCCCTGAATAGTGGGATATTAAGAAGATTGCATGAGATAAATTCGGGATTCACAAAGATCTTCCCATAAATGTTGCTTTGCCAGCGGAACCACCGACCAGACTGGTCGTGGCAAAGATAGGCTTGTCCTGCTTCTGGTGTGTCTCCTGGTCGATACTCTAGCAGATGCTTCCAGGCATCAGCCACGTGTCAAGAAAATATTCGCCACGTCACAAATGCTAATTTACCTGATAACATTTGCCCCCCAAAGTTTATTTACTACGAACAGTAAATAAACTTTGAACGAATGACTCTTCGGTAACCCCTCCTGACGTGTCAGGACCCTTCGTGTGTTCTTGAAAAAAGCAAACCACTCCTGTCTAATCATGGCTTTTCAGTTCCCCAGAAACACTTTTGACGGCCATCACGTTTCCCCATACTTCGAAAAAGGAAAATTAATGATCACGCCTTTTGAATATCAGAGACAAACTTATATAAGATCACCAGAGCCATTTCTTTCCTTTTCACGCACGCCACTACTCCGCCGAAAACCCTAAAAACCAGAGCTTTACCTTCTCCGGCGAACGTTCTCTTGTGCTTTCAAGACTCAGACGGTGGGCTCCTTGACTCCCGAAGCTCTCACTTCCACTTTCACGACCATTTTCCCTGGTAAGTTTCTTGAAACCTCATGCTTCTAATTTCTCGTGGTGCATGCTTTTTAATGGTGTACTGTTTGAGTCTCTTGGCTTCTGGTTTTTTAAGCGCCCGTAGATAGAATATTTTTGTAGGCAGAGTAGGCTTATGAGTTGGTTTAAAACCCAGGATCAGTGCTTTTTAGGACGTAAAATCGAAGTAGCATTTTGATTTTTAAGCCAGTTGAAAATAATTTTTCCCGCCCTAAGGGGAGTCGAAAAAGCTTTTCAGGAAAACTTTTCACTTTCACCCTCTGATCCGCTTTTTAAACTGTTTGCACAGAAAGACTTAGTTTCTTGTTAGAATGCTGTTGTATAAAGGCTTAGCTTTTATACTCAACCAGCGTTATTCTAAAAGCCTTCTAGACTCCTCTGACCTCACCTCCCCATTCTTCTGTTTGCAGATTTTAATGCCAGATTTGTGGGGAGGTGAGAGACCCATCGACGACGACCTCCTCACCCAGCTGCTCGAGGGAGAAGAAAAACCAACCGATCGCATTCACCAGATACCTTTCTCACGAGCCTCTTCTAGACCACATCCTTCTCCTCCAATGGCCCGTTCAAAGTCTTCTGGCAAGAAAAGGCCCGAATCTGAAAGTAACCCTACTTCTCCTGCCCAGCCTGGCTTGCAGGCGGGGGCTCCCTCGACCAGTGGTCGAGAGAATCTTGTTCCTGACCCTAATATCCAAACTAGGGCTCATCCTCGTCATAGGAATCCGCCTGATGTCGAGTGGTACACTCCCCCGGCCAGTTCGATGACCCCTCGGATGGTCGCCAACTGCTTCAGAAAATTCCCCCTTACGGGGGTAACCATTACACGTCCTACTGCGGACCAGAGGGCTAACCGTCCAGGAGGAGCGAACAGTGCCTGGTCCCGGTATCACATTGAAGCGGGGGCTTACCTCCCTCTTCATCCTTTTTTTGTAGGGGTGGCCAATTATTTCAGCGTCGCTCCCTTTCAAATAACCCCCAACGGATATAGGATGTTGGCTGCACTCTATGTCCTGTACAAACTTAACAAATGGCCAGAACCTTCACCTCATGAGGTTAACTACCTCTTTGACCTCAAGTCCAATCCTCAACACAACGGGACGGGCTTTTTTCACTTCTGTCACCAGGAAACTGGTCGGACGTTCCTGAGTGGTACTACTCATGTCTCGAACGTGGGGCATTATAATAAGGAGTACTTCTTTACTCCGAACATAGCCAGTAACAACTTGGCCTTCGCGAGAGGAGGTAAGAGCTTGTCTTTCGCTGGTCGATACTTTTCCCCAGAGTATATTCTTTCATTTTTTCTCAATTTTGACCTGTTTTTCAGGCCCCTGGTTACGTCCGACTCTAACACCAGACATGGTGTTGAGGTCCAACGCTCTGGCTAGGATGTCTGATGCAGCGAAAAGCGTCAAGGCCCTGATCATTGAAAAGAACTTGAGGTCATCTGGCCTCCTGGCTCCTCGCCATGAAAATAGAGGGTCCGTGGTGGACGAAGCCACTGCCGAGGGGGTTCCCGAGCAGCAACCTCCTGTGCCTTCTCCCAGGAGGAGGCCTACAGGAGTTACGATCAGGGAACCCACGGGCAGCCCTTCTGCAGAAAGGCCTTCTGCTCCCCAGGGCAAGGGGAAAGAAAAAGCCACAGAGCCTATTGTTGACTTGGGAGAGTCTTCTGATGACAATGGTAACGTTATTTCGCTTTTAAATGGTTTGCCAATTCCCTGTCATATGTTTGACGGGGACGGTAACTTTACATATGCTCCAAATCTAGGACCAGACTTCTTCATGCCAGAAAATGAGTATATGATTAATAGAGTCAATAGTGTAGCGACCAGTAGTTGTAGCTCGGGTATTCACTTTATTATCTTCTTTCTGTTGTATTACTTACTTTCACCTTTCTCTTCCCTTACTAACCTCTTGTGTTTATTTTCATGCAGATATGTCGACTCCCAACATTTTTGACATGTACCACGCCGAAGAGGAAGAGGAAGTCCCTCAACTTCAACGGAGGTCAAAGAAGTGAACTGGTGAAACCAGTCAAGGCCCTTCAGCCAAGAAGAGTCGACCAGAAGACCTTCCTCAGGGTACACCGACTGGGCAAAGTCCTGCGCCAACTGGGCGAACTCCTACCCCTCCTCCAGCTCCTTCTGAACAGCAAAACACTCCTGTTCGGTCCAATCCTCCAGCTACGCCTGCTAGGGAGCAGCTTTCTCGTGAAGAGGCCCATGGGGCCAGGCTCGTGAGCTGTGCCATCCGATCTGCTAAGGACCGACTTGAACGCATAGGCAAAGGTGAGCGTGTTGGGACCGCCATGATCCAAGCTGAAGAGCTACCGGTCGACCAGATCCTGAACAGGGCTCTGAACGAGATCTCCAGCGTAAGTGTTTCTTTATTCTTTAAGTCTTTTAGTTTTTTAGACCTCGTGATAAGTCCTAACTTCTTTTTCTTTCGTTCACAGGCCTTACTTTCTGCCACTACCGCTCGTACCCGAGCCCAGGCTTATTTTGAGCAGGTCGAGGCTAAAGTTCTCGAGAAACATCAGGTGAAGGCGGCCGAGGAGCTTTCTGCTGCTGAGGCTAAGCATGCTAAGGAGTTGGAGACGGTGGTCCGAGAGAGGGATGCAGCGGTGACCAAACTGTCCGCGGCCGAAGCTGCAAAAGATGCAGCGGTTAAGCTGAGGGAAGACTATCGGTCGTACAACAAAACTCATCTCCGCGAAATCAAGCATCTGGAGGGGGTAGTCAAGACTAAGGATGATACTATTGCCACTCTTGAGGGCAAGGTGCAGCAGTTGGAGCTTGACAACTCCAAGAATCTGGAAAAGTACAAAAGGACCACACTCCGATGTTTCTATAACTTCTGGAAACACAATCAGGGTGCTGACTTTAGCTACCTTTCAGAGGAAGTCAGAGTTGCGGAGTTGGCCCGGTGCGCTGCTCAACTGGCTGAAGAGGAGGCAAGAGCTGCGACTCCTGCAACCCCAAGCGTCGTTGGTTTGGAAGAAGAAACCATCGAGGAAGTGACTGACCAGGATGCTGCCCAGGACCCCCCTGCCCCCCAAGCCTCTTAACTTTTATTAACTATTTTTCTTTCTTTTTGAACATGCGACCCACGGGTCGTGATGTAAAGACAATAGTTTCTTTTTGAACTTTGCTGCACGGGCAGTAAATCTTTTTTATTTGAACAGTTACATCCAAGCAGCAATGCTTGCGGTGTAAAAGCTTAACTCTTGGTGCTATAATATTTTTTCTTATTATAACATTTGTCCGTATGACCGAACTTAGCATAGTACTTTGGCATGATTTAACAAAACATAAATTTTGAAAAATACACTAAGTACTGTAGCATGCTTTCACTCATTTTGTTCATGTGTTTACATACCTTGAGAGTATGCTTTGCTATCGATGTGCCTTATATGCCCCCCAAGTGATCGAGGAGCTTTAGGTCCTGGTCACTTGCCTTGACCATGGCCTGTTCGAACATTCCTGTTCGTGTGGAAAAAATGATACTTGTGATACAGCAAAACAACACACGTAATGAACAAATACTTGCAAATGTAAATTCACAAAAGGTTGGCAAGAATGACTGGCTGAGCACAGTCCCTTATAATCTCGTATTAAAAATGGACTAACATGTCTTTACGAGTGATTCTGAAATAGAATCTTACATATACGAGCAGTTAGCCATACATCGTGGCTAACCCTCTTTGCAAAACTTGTAAAAATTAAAAGAAAAATTTAAACAAGCCAGTCCTTTAAGAAGGGCTGTTTATTGATAATACTTGCGCAGGTGTTCTCCATTCCAATAGCGCGGAACGAGATCTCCGTTTAAGCGTGCAAGTTTGTAGGTGCCTGGGTGAAGGACTTCTTCAATCTGGTAAGGTCCTTCCCAGTTAGGTCCGAGCACGCCTGTAACGCCCTACTTCCTTAGAGCCGTTACTAAGTGAGTTTTAAGACAAAACAGTGTGCAAAGAACTCGCTAACCGAGGTTTTGAAACAAAAGTGTGACTAATTAAAAGTTAGGGCTGTAATCTTTGAAAATGCGACGTTTCATTAAAAAGCTTCTAGTATTAAACACTTGGGATCCCAAAATAAGGTTTGAAAACTATTTACATATTGAAATAAGTTTACAGTTGTTTAATCATAAAACCATAGATTATTACAGCCATTTTCGAATAAACCCCCAACCAAAGCAGTCGGGCAGGCCAAACATGTACGCGTCGCTTCACGCTCTCCGTACTCATGGTTGGTTGACTCAGTCATTTCCCTTACCTGCAACACAGAGCACCCGTGAGCCGGAGCCCAGCAAGAAAACTCATGCAGAACATAACATATGCAATGTATACAGTTTATCATAACAGATAATCCACATATAAACAAGTCAACCATTAGACTAAGCAAACACGGCCATGCCGCCCCAGAAACCTTACCAACGCCCTAGGGTATCGGTTCTCACTGCAAGGATAACTCATGTATCCACCGGGCCCCGCCCTGACTATAGCATCCCATGTGCTAGGTGTTACTTTCGGCTCCGCTGCCGTACCCGGCCTACGCCGCACTCGGCCCTTGCCGTTCATTTCATTACAAACATATATAACATAAATCAAGCAACATTCAAACATATGCCAATTTATATTAAATCTGCACCCTAACATGTGATGCAATATAGGGCCATGCCCGGCAATCATCTCATCATGCAACATGCAATATAGGGCCATGCCCGGCAATCACACTATGGGCCCACGCCCTATCCTACGGGTGTTATAGTTTTCTTACCTGTATTCCGAGCCTCCTGATGCACTCACGCCGCGAGCACGGTCCCCTAGCACGAGCCTCTCCAATAACCTAGTCACAACACACAAGAAACATCCCTCAACACTAACCAAATCAAAGACCGCTTCCCGGGACCAATCCCGCACTCCCGGGACCTCTAAAACCTTAAAACAACACCCCGGAGACATCCCCCGAACCCCCGGAGCAAAGGCCTAAAATTGCCTAAAAATGCCATCCTGAAATTAGCCTTGTGCCGCGGCACCCAGAAACCAGAGGCTCCCCGCCGCGGCAAGCAAAACCCGTGCCGCGGCACGCCCTCGCAGACCCAGAATTCTGGGTTTTTCCTTCGCGTTTTCCCGAGCTTCAACCTCTCCAAATCACCCTAAACCAATATCTAAACCCCAAAACTCAATTCCAAGCTTCATATGAACAACTTAACAACCTATAGGCACTAGATACAAGGCCAAAACATCAACACACTCAAGAATCCACCCCTTGATTCCCATTTTCAGCAACTCAAACCAAAAACTCAAACACATTAACTCAAGCTCTAGATTTTACAAATCAAAACAGAAATCAAAACTTAAATGTGTATAAAACCCTTACCTCAAATGGAGAACCCACACAAAGTCCTTGATCTCCTCCTAGACTCCCACTTCTCCTTCTCTTCTTCTTCTTGCCCTAACTTCTTTCTCCTTCTCTTTCTTCTCTTCAATTTCTATCAAGCCTCAAGTGACATAAATGCCCAAACCGTGACCCACAAAAACCCAGCTGAGAATTGCCTATTACCCTTGCCAAATGACCATTTTACCCTTTCCTACTAATCCTCCTTAGCTAAACCTCAAAGGGCACTTAAGTCTTTACACTTCATTTCAATTCTATCACTTTTTACCTTAAAACTTGTTACCCACAGCAGTAACTAATGGTTACCCAGGTTAATAAATCTCCAATAACCATTACCCGCTAAATCTCAACTTAACCATAAAATTCCCGAGGTACCCCTAGGCTCCTCCCGAGCCGGGTACGACATCCCGTTGTGACTTTTAGACTAATTGGCTCACTAGGACCGTCTCGATGCGTGCATCCTGATAATAACACCACACTCACATGGCACCATTCACATAGTACAATTATCACATATATGCCCTAACATGGCCAGATTACAATCATGCTCATTATAAGACAACCAGGTCTACATGCATACTAATTCACATAGTCATGCATCTCAATTAATCAAATAGTCATACAACGTGAAATCAATCATAATCATGCATTAAACTTATTAAAGTCACACATAAATCCCATCATGCCCTCCAGGCATACTGCTCCAGGCCCTTAGCCTTAACACTGAATTTGGGTCGTTACAACGCCAGCAGTGGGGTCGCGGGTATTTAAGAAAACTCGTCGTAGCACCAAATCTCCGACGTTGAATTTTCTTTCTTTAACTTTGGAGTTAAAGTACCGGGCGACTTTTTGCTGGTAAGTAGCAACTCAGAGTTGAGATTTTTCTCTTATCTCATCGATCGAGTCTAAGGACTCCATCATCAACTGGCTGTTCGCGTCCTGGTCGTAAGTCAAACGCCGATGTGAGGGCGGATCTAGCTCGACAGGTAACATTGCCTCATATCCGTAGGCTAGAGAAAATGGGGTATGCCCTGTCGCTGTTCGATGAGATGTTCTATATGACCAGAGGACTTCAGGTAGCTGTTCTGGCCACGCTCCCTTAGCTTCTTCAAGCCTTTTCTTCAGGGTGTCCTTGAGGGTTTTGTTTACAGCTTCGACTTGCCCATTCGCTTGGGGGTGCGCGACTGAAGAAAAACTCTTAATAACTCCGTGCCTCTTGCAGAAATCGGTGAACAGGTCGCTGTCAAATTGGGTCCCGTTGTCTGATACTATCTTTCTGGGCAAACCATACCGGCATACAATGTTCTTGATGACAAAGTCGAGAACTTTCTTGGTCGTGATAGTTGCGAGTGGTTCGGCTTCGACCCATTTTGTGAAGTAATCGACTGCCACAACTGCGTACTTTACTCCTCCTTTTCCTGTTGGCAGTGACCCAATCAAGTCTATTCCCCATATTTCGAAAGGCCACGGGCTCTGCATCTGCTTTAGCTCGTTTGGAGCTGCTCGTGGGATTTTGGAGAACCTTTGACATTTATCACACCTTCGTAGGTACTCCATTGAATCCTCGTTCATTGTTGGCCAGAAATAGCCCTGTCTGAGAACTTTTTTCGCCAAGCTCTGCCCCCCAGCATGATCTCCGCAGAAGCCTTCATGCACCTCTTTCATGAGTTTCTTAGCTTTTTCTGATGTAATGCACCTGAGCAGTGGCATTGAATATCCTCTTCGGTACATAACACCGTCGAGCAGTATGTACCTAGCAGCCCGCCTTTGCAGAGTTCTGGCCTTGTTTCTATCTGCTGGCAATGTCCCATTTGTCAGATACTCTAGGTAAGGCGCCATCCATGTATCTTCTATACGAATTTCCATGCTGGCTTCGGCCGCATCAATGCTTGGTTTACTTAATCTCTCTACTGGGACTATGTTCAAGGTGTCAGCATCTTTAGCACTTGCGAGTTTGGCCAAGGCGTCTGCATTCGAATTTTGGTCTCGCGGAATCTGCTGAAGGGTGTACTTTGTAAACTGGGCTAGCAAATCTTTCGTTTTGTTAAGGTAGGCCATCATCTTTAATCCTCGCGCTTGATATTCTCCCAGGACCTGATTCACGACCAGCTGGGAGTCGCTGTAAATATCGAGCGCTTTTATACTCATATCCCTGGCCATTCTCAGTCTAGCGAGGAGCGCTTCGTATTCTGCTTCATTGTTTGACGCTGCGAAGTCAAACCTGATTGCGCAGTGAAATCGATGCCCTTCGGACGTTATCAATATCACTCCCGCTCCAGCGTGGGATTCATTGGATGATCCATCCGTGAATAGCTTCCACGAAGGAGTCTCGTCTTGAGGCATGGGCGCGTCAGGTTGTTTGCACAGCTCACTGTTGGGGAGTTCGGTGAACTCCGCAATAAAATCGGCCAAGGCTTGCCCTTTTATTGCTGCTCGCGATGAATAAGTTACATCGAACTGTCCTAATTCAACCGCCCATTTTAACAGTCGTCCAGCCGCCTCAGGTTTTTGGAGGACTTGCCGAAGGGGCTGGTCGGTCAGAACTGTGATAGGATGGGCTTGGAAGTACGGACGCAACTTTCTGGAGGCTAGAATTAGGCAATATGCTAATCTTTCGATCGGTGGATATTTCAATTCTGCACCGATAAGCCTTTTGCTAACGTAGTAAACAGCTTTCTGTACACTTTCTTCCTCCCGTATTAGTACCGCACTAGCAGCAACTTCGGTAATCGCCAGATAAATATACAAAGTCTCTCCTTCGATTGGTTTTGATAGGATGGGAGGTTGCGACATATGAGCCTTTAAGGTCTGGAATGCTTGCTCGCAGTCTTCCGTCCATTCAAACTTCTTATTTCCCCTGAGTAGATTGAAGAATGGAACGCACTTGTCAGTTGATTTTGAGATGAATCTACTCAGGACAGCGATCCTTCCGGTCAGGCTTTGTACATCCTTGATTTTCTTCGGCGACTTCATGTCGATCAGGGCTTTTATCTTGTCGGGGTTGGCTTCGATTCCTCTTGAATTTACTATAAACCCCAAAAACTTCCCTGATCCGAATCCAAAGGAACATT
Organism: Humulus lupulus; assembly: GCF_963169125.1. NCBI lineage: Eukaryota > Viridiplantae > Streptophyta > Magnoliopsida > Rosales > Cannabaceae > Humulus > Humulus lupulus. The sequence goes on from NC_084796.1 coordinate 147,922,820, forward strand.
TGAGGGGGTTTAATTTCATCTGATACTTGTTCAACACGTCAAAGCATTTCTGCAAATCCCTCACATGTCCTTCTGCCCTTTTGGACTTTACGAGCATGTCATCCACATATACCTCCATGCTTATCCCAATTAGCTCTTTGAACATGTGGTTGACCAGTCGTTGGTAAGTCGCACCTGCGTTTTTCAGTCCGAAGGGCATTACTTTGTAACAATACAAGCCCGTATCGGTCCGAAAGCTGGTGTGATCCTCGTCAGGGGGATGCATGCTGATTTGGTTGTAACCCGAATACGCATCCATGAACGAGAGGATCTCATGTCCTGCAGTTGCATCGACTAGCTGGTCGATCCTCGGGAGTGGGAAGCAGTCTTTTGGGCAGGCTTTATTGAGGTCTGTAAAATCCACACAGGTCCGCCACTTGCCGTTAGGCTTGGGGACCAGCACCGGATTTGAGACCCACAACGGATAAAACGCTACCCTGATGAACCCATTTTCTTTAAGTCTTTCGACTTCTTCTTTTAAGGCCTTTGATCTATCTTTATCGAGCAGCCTTCTTTTCTATTGCACCGGTGGAAAGGCTTTGTTTATGTTCAGGACATGGCTGATTACTGCAGGGTCTATCCCAACCATGTCTTTATGCGACCAGGAGAAAACTTCCTGGTTCTCTTGCAAGAATCTCACTAGTGCCTGCTTTGTGGTAGGTTCTAAATTCTTCCCAACCCTTACGACTCTGGTTGGGTCTTTTTCATCGAGTTGGACCTCTTCCAGGTCCTCGATGGGTCCTATATTTTCTTCAAAATCCCCAAAGCGAGGATCCAAATCTATATCCTCACTTTGGGCAACACCCTATTTGGTGACTTTACCACCTGATTGGGTTTGTCTGTCTTCTATCATCTGCAATCGTTCTGGGGTAGCGCTCCTCGACGCTCCACTTTTTGCCTTTGTGATCGAGGCGTTATAGCACTCCCTGGCTTCCCTTTGGTTTCCCAAAACGCATCCTACCCCTGCATCCATTGGGAACTTCATGGCTAGGTGCCACATGGAGATGATGGCCCTCAGCTCAACCAGTATGGGTCTTCCAATAACGGCGTTATACGCTGAAGGACAATCGACCACTACAAAAGTGGCGAGTAGTGTCCTTGAAGCAAGCGTTGTACCCGTTGTTACTGGGAGTTTGATCATTCCGACTGGTGCGAGTCCTTCTCCAGAGAAGCCGTATATGGTTTGATTGCAGGGCTCCAAGTCCTTTACGGACAACTTCATGCGTTCCAGCGTTGATTTATACAGGATGTTCACTGAACTTCCTGTATCGACCAGTACTCTTTTTACCATCATATTGGCCATCTGGATATCCACGACCAGCAGATCGGAATGTGGGAACCGGACGTGCTGGGCATCGCCCTCAGAGAAGGTTATCCCGTACTCCTCTGAGCGAGCCTTTTTCGGTGCGCGGTCCTCCACAGTCATCATCTCGATGTCCTGGTCGTGGCGTAGAGTTCGAGCATATCGTTCTCTGGCCTTTCCGCTATTTCCCGCGAGGTGCGGGCCTCCACAGATGGTTAAGAGCGTTCCGGCTACGGGGGCAGGCTGTAATGGCGGCGAGCGCTGGCGTGTGGACGCTGCTCGTTGCCACCTGGAGCTTCTCGTTGGGAAGTTCCCGAGGCCCGTACGTACCTTCTCAAGTGTCCTTGTCTTATAAGGAACTCGATTTCATCTTTTAACTGGTTGCATTCATTAGTGTCATGTCCGTAGTCGTTATGGTAACGACAGAACTTGGTGGTGTCTCTTTTCGAAATGTCTTTTCGAATGGGCCCAGGTTTCTTGTAAGGCACACTAGAGCTTGTGGCCTGGTAAACCTCTCCCCGAGACTCGATGAGGGCAGTGTAGTTAGTGAACCTAGGTTCATAACGATTACCCTTGGCTCGTTTATTGTCGGAGGTGGAAGGCTCGTTATATGGCCGTTTCCCACCATTTTTGCCATTACCGTTGCCGTTTTTATGGCCTTTGTCGTTGCCATCAGGATTGGACCCATTGGCGGCTTTGGAAGGTTCGGCGGCCTTTTTACCTTTGTTCGAGGGTTTCCCATCGTCAGCAATGGCTTCCTCGAGCTTTATGTAACGATCGGCTCGATCCAAGAACTCTTGGGTCATTTTAACTCCTTCCTTTCGGAGACTCTTCCAGAGGGGAGAGCAACGCTTTACCCCTGCGGTAATGGCCATCATCTTGCCTTCGTCTCCTACTGTTTTTGCTCCAGCCGTCGCCCTCATAAATCGTTGGACGTAGTCCTTCACTGACTCTCCGTCCTGCTGGCGGATCTCGACCAGTTGGTTTGCTTCGGTCGGGTGGACACGACCCGCGTAGAACTGTCCGTAGAACTCCCTTACGAAAATTTCCCAGGAAACTATGCTTGCAGGTGGGAACTTAAAAAACCATTCCTGCGCGGCTTCAGAAAGTGTTGCAGGAAAGATCCTGCACCGAGCGTCTTCGGACACTTTTTGAATGTCCATCTGGATTTCAAACTTATTTACATGCGAGACGGGATCCCCGTATCCATAAGTTCGGGAGCGTAGGCATCTTGAACTTGCTGGGAGTCTCTGCGTTGGCTATCCTTTGGACAAAAGGAGTGCCTTTTCTTCTATCGTGGTCGATGTAAGAGGTTCTTCCCCCGACCAGCTGTTGCACAGCCTGATTCAGTGCGTCTATCTGGGCTTGCAATGCAGTAGGAATAGCTGCGGTCTCTGCTGCTGGGGGGATGTTCTCACCGTGCTTCTCTCGATGATCATTGAGTATGTCCCTTAGGTCTTCCTCCCTTCTCCGTTGCTCGCTACCTCCGAGCCGGTTGAAGACATTATTTTGCCTGGGTTGCCCCCCAGCATCTTGTCTATTTGGTTGGTCACCTTGAGGTATTTGGCTCCTGCTTTTACCTCTATTTCTGTTCCTCCCATCAGCATTGCCCTTGCCTGAGTCAGCCTCGTTGTATCCGTGGCCATCTTTGAACCTTGATTGGCTGTGGTAAGATTGGCTGTTCCCTCTATTCCCGTCTCTGGCAGAAATGCCCCGAGCGTTAGAGGGTGGCCTGCGCTGGTCGCGATGTCCCCGTGCATTATCATGCCGTGGGGGTCCACGGACCGCAGAGCCTAACTCCGAGTCCCTCCTGTTACCAGGAGGGTAGTGACCTCTATTCGCTTGGTGTGGTCCATCATTACCTCGAGCAGCTTGGGATGGTGGATTTGCCTCGGGGTCCAGTGGGACGTCGTCATGGGGCATCTGAGGCTGCTCGGGCCTTTGTGGACTTGAAGGATGGATTGGTGGGCTAGGATTGGGACCCTCCTGAGGTGGCCCATTCTCAGGTTGGTTAGGCTGCGAGGCAGGTGCGGCCTGATTTCTTGCCAACAGCAAGGCTGCTTCGAGGGCTGCCATGGCCTCAGTCTGGCGGCGATCCACCTCTGCTTGTCTCTCGCTCAACTCCGCCCGCTGACGATCAAGTTCCTGCTGCAGCCTTGCCATGGCTTCTGCGGCAGTCTCTTGATTGGCCCTCAGACTAGCCAATTCTTCTTGCAACGCACCCAGGGTGCTCTTCAGCGTCGCATCGTCCATTTCCTCCTCTTCAAAATCTAGTTGCGGCTCATCTTCCGCCATGCTTGCGGGTGGAGGAGGAGGTGGTGGATTTGACGGTGCAGCGGCGGCAGTCTGGCCAGCTTTCCTTCCTGCTTTCGCCATCAGTTTTCTTAACAGCAATGAATTGTCCTCTCAATGAAAGCACCAGAATGTTGACCCACGATTTGGCCAACTGACACGGAGTCAAAATATGAATGATATGGACGAATATAAAGAGAATAATATAATGACGAAAGTAAAGAAAACACAGCAATTTATAGTGGTTCGGCCCCAGGATCTGGTAATGACCTACGTCCACTTAGAATTATATTGATATGAAATCAGAAGTGTGTTCAGAGAACTTGGGTTCAATGAGTTTCAGCACTTCACCAAAAGCAATACAAGTTTTCTAGGAGAAATTCTATCTCTCTATGATTTTTTTGCCCAAAGTCCCCTTCCCTTGAGCTATATCTTGCTATTTATAGGCTCAAGGAGGGTTACAGAATATTGTTGCAGATATTATCCCCTGAATAGTGGGATATTTAGAAGATTGCATGAGATAAATTCGGGATTCACAAAGATCTTCCCATAAATGTTGCTTTGCCAGCGGAACCACCGACCAGACTGGTCGTGGCAAAGATAGGCTTGTCCTGCTTCTGGTGTGTCTCCTGGTCGATACTCTAGCAGGTGCTTCCAGGCATCAGCCACGTGTCAAGAAAATATTCGCCACGTCACAAATGCTAATTTACCTGATAACAATTTTATTAGTGGTTTCTTAAAAAAAATATTTGATTTTACTAAATCAAATATTTTTTTCATTAAGAAATGAATACTAATAATGTAATTTCATAAAGTATTTAACTAATTTAATAGTAAACTCTTCCCAACTATAAAATTAAGATAAGTGAACAATTTACTTTCTTAATTTTATATTAAGACACAAATGTCTTGTTTTCAAAAAGTATCAATTAACAATTTAATCGGCAATAAAAAAATTAATTAATATAGTTAAATTTTAAAATTAATTAATTAATCAATTAATTCAAATTGGGTAACCATCACCAACTTCCCTAATTTAAAGGAGAATATTCTCTTTAATTTCTTAAACAAAATGAATTGAGTTATTAAACAAACAACCCAACTATATTTCATAAATATCTTAACATCAGATATAAAAAATATATTTTTACTTTGATCAAATAATTAATCATATTAATTAAATAACAAAAAAAAAAACTTATCTTGTTGTAAAAAAATGTACAACTCACGACAACTACACTTTGAGGCTACCAGATGGGACAGGGCGCCGCGACGCTCAATGCTTAGAGTCGCATGTTGCACTTTTTATTTTTCTAAAGAAAAAATCCAAAACAATTTTGGTGCTATTCAATCTAATTGAATAAGATCTCATTTAAGAACATAATTAGAATTCTAAAACAAATGAACCTATACCCATCAAAACAATATTGGTGTATAATAGATAGAAATAAGAAAAAAACTAAATACAAAATGACATATATAGTTAACGATCAATCCCATTCAACACATCCATAAATATATTTAAAATATAATCGAAATAAGAATAACTCTTAAACCCACTAATAAAATATGTGCTCTACATGTTCATACATTCAAAATAAATACTTATCATATTCACAACACATGATCTCAACCTTGGCTCTTGTACCAATTGTTGGATTTTGATCATGTGATTGGCAGTGCAATGGAAGCACGTGATAACATTTAAATGTGACATTAATAATTATTAAAGGATGAGAACGAATCACTCTAGGAACTTGTTGGTATTAAATTAGAAAAATATCAAAATATGCAGCGGAATGCAAGGGGAAGGGATTTTCAAAAAATATTAATACCAAACAGGATCATACATATATACATATATTAAATTAACACATACAAGGAATAGAGATTACCTCTCGTAGCCTATCAAGTGTCCTTGAGTATTTTAGTAAAAATCAACGATCTTTCTATCCTTATGAAAGCTCTCACATATTAGTCTTCCAAGTCACTTCTCTAACAAACAAGGACGTGTGTTGAAACGTATGATTCACGAGTTGATTTTTAGGCTATCTAGATCTTCTCAACACATGAAATCTGGAGAGGTTTGAGCTGAGAGAGGCTATATGGAAACTTCTAGAATTTCAGGTATAGAAAATTATATCGTTTCTTTCTTTGAGAGAGTTTGATAACTTAGAAACAACTGACTTAGAAAAGAATTGATTCTTTTTAGGTTTATAAAGATAATTAAACTATTTTAATATTCTTTATTTAATTAAATTAAAATTGATCAGTTATAACCTATTTTAATTATTTAATTTAAATCATATTTAAAAAGAATAATTAAATAGACAAATTAATTTAAAATTTAAAATTCAAATCACAGGGATGTGGCACAAACATGAGTGGCGCCACTCACTATCTAACACAGTGAGTGGCGTGAGCCATCATGCTCTATTCATGATTTACCACCTTTTTTTAATTAATTATAAGATTGTTGTACCCCAAAATAAATACGAGCTAAATCACTCAGCACGGGGTACAGCTGGCAGACAGGCGCATGAGGAAAGCATACAAATAGAACATCTAGCTAACTCAGGAGTGAGTAGCTCAAGTCAAACTTGACAGCTAACGACAACCAGATAATCTCCAGATCGCCTTTTGCGCCAACAACTTATTTTGAGATGCGCGATAGCCAAATTGCCTTCTAGAAACTCTGAACATGACTCGTGTCAAGTTAGGTTAGTTCTTCGTCATCTAGCTCAAATGAAGTATTCAGCTTGCGGAAGCCTGATCATGACGCACAGTGAAGGATCCCAAAAGACTCGGAGATTTCTTATACACTCATTAATGCTCAGATATTATTCTGTATTTATTACTCAATTTTGGAGGCATAGAATCAATAGACATTAATGTATATATGTATATGGGATGTTACCAAAAAATATATATTACCATATTTATGCACGGTTACCCAAAACTGTTTAGGCAGAAATCCCAATAATTACAAGGGAGAATGGATAAAAAGGGGGAGAACATTTTTGTATACTAACACTCTACTAAAATTGTGACAGACAATTTCATGGCGAGAAACAAACAGATTAATAAGAGTGACTCATGGACTAGGTGGATTTTAACCACTGATCCATGTAAAAGTGTGGGTGATCTTAATACTTTTTTGTTATTTCAATTACGGTTTAGCAAAATCCTAATATCTCTAATGTCGGATTTCTTAATCAACTGTCGGCGAAAAATCGTGTCAACAAAGATAATATTAAAGTTTTCTCTTGTAGTCCATTGATGTAATCAATAAAAGTAGTTAATTATGTCCTCCTTTTATTGATTCGTTAATTAGATCTGGTCAAAATTACCATTTTACCCTTCTAATTACCTCTTGTTCCTGAAGACCATTAATTCACTAGCGAATAATTAATCTATAATCATATTATAGATTTGAGCTCAATAACTATTAAATTATAGAATTAACCCTTAAGGGAACCAATATTCGATCTGTTAGGAAATCATAGATTCCATTATTGTAAAATCATGTTCCCAGCCATTCATGATATTGAATCTCCAAAACAAAAGTCACTAGCCCCATTATGTCAAGAGACCTTAACTATCACGACCCGAGCCCTAAGCCGTGGCAGATTTGTAATATCCATAACTTGGGTGATCGAAGGTCAAACTGTAACGCCCTGGATAACCAAGACCGTTACACTGTGTGTTTGTAATAGTGCAAGACTTGCTAATCAAGTCATTTAGTTTAAACTGTGTATCTAACGACACAAAGTTTTAGGTTAAACAGAATTTGATTATAAACGGTTAAACTTTATTGAAAACAGACGTTAATTATATGGGATCCCAAATCAGGGTTTAAATAACGTGAATACAAAATTCTTAATTACAAGTAATTGACCAAGCCACTCTAATGGCAAAATATACGTTTTAGGTTCCCGTTCCTGTACAAAACCTCGACCGTGGTGGCCGAGCAACTGACAATGTACACCTCGCCCCCAGAGCTCTCCAACCCATGGCCAACTTGCCTTGCCTGCACCATGTAGCACCCGTGAGCCGAAGCCCAACAAGAAAACATAATAACATATCATAACAGTATTAACAGCTAAACAGTTCACAACATAATACAATAACCACAAAGTATTACTCAGTTTCTTCAATCCATTTAGTCCATTCAAGACAACACACTGGTCAATAACCAATAGTCCAGCTCCAGATACTCATTAAGACAGATAATAATCTACAACAGATATTCAGCACATTTATTCAGATTCAAGATACAGTCAAACACATAATACACTTTTATCACATAATGTTCAGGGCCGACGACTTAGGCCGCACCCTCTATTTAACCCACTGACTTCAGTCCGCTTAAACCAAGCTCAGTGCATAATAAGCTGTCCTCGGATACCAGTGTCCGAGCCGCGCCCTGTGCGCAAGTGTGGATTTCAGCACCCTTAGGCCGTTACTATATGTCCCCGTGGCATAATACCACCTTATGACATTCATACCATTATAGGGAACTCTTAGTCCCAACATATTCACACGATGTATCACAATCACATAATAACACATTCAAATATAGGGAACACTTAGTCCCATCCTATCCACATACACAGGTGCAGTTTTCTTACCTTAATGCCAAATGCTTTAATTAGAAAGAACGACCCCCGAGCACGATCCATTCCCGAGCCCTAGCTTGTCACCTAGTCACAACCAAGATAATGAATTCCATTAATATTCACATATGGGTTTTCATGAACAAACTAGCTTCCGGGATTCCAAATTCCACCAAGCACGGTGGTGAAACTAAACCCGAGCACCCTAGACCACTTTCCCGTGCCTAAAATCCTCAAAAACTCAAGTGAACAGCCAAGGGCTGCGGCCCTTGAAGCTTAGCCGCGACCCTTCTCCAAAACAGAGCCAAAACCACACCTGAAGGGGACACGCGCTGCGACCCTTGCTTTGGGAGCCGCGGCGCTTGCCTTTGGCCGAGCCTTCTTGGCTCCTTTGCAAGCTAGGGCCGCAACACTCTAGAACAGAGCCGCGGCCCTTCCCGTCGAACCCATAATTTCCACCATTTTCAACCTCCAAACCTTACCCAAAACCACCCCAAAACTCCCTATTTCCATATCAATCATTCCCAACACTTTTAAGACCACTTTAACATCTTAATTCAACAGAAAACCCAATCTAAAACTCATTGCAATCCATGTTTCAATCTCTGAAACTCAAGAACATCAAACACCATAACCAACCATTCAAAACTCAGATTTAAAATTCCAATTCATAAATTAAAGTTTACCTCTTTAGCTGAACCTCTTCACCAAGCCAAAACCAAGCTAATTCCCAAGCTTCCCTCCTTAATTCTGTCTCTAAACATCAAAACCATGTTTACCTCAAAACCAAACCAAAACCCAGAATTTATAATCATAGAGAAGAAGATTCAATGCTTACCTTAGTGTTGATTCTATTCCTTGGATGATTCTTGAACTAAGCCCCAAAGATCCAGCCTCAATTTCTAGAATTTCCCAGCTTGTTTCCCTTTAAATTTCAGTGTTCTTTTTACCTTGTTTTTCCTTAAGAGAGAGTGGAGTATAGAGCTGAGGAAAAAGGTCGGTTTATTTTCCTCTAGGAGTTTCCTCAAGTTCATCTTATCTGCTAAGTTAATTCCCAAGGCTCGGGGTGCCGGAACCGTCCCCGAGGCCAAAATGGTAAAATCCCCCAATATTCCCACCTAGACATCCTAACCTCAAATATATCTCCATATATTTATTTTCATAACCCGATAGTCTAAATAATTACCCGATACCTATAATATCCCTGACTTATCCAAAGCCAACTATTAAACCCCGTTGTGACCTTTCCCACTACCTGCTCCCTAGGATCGCCTCGTGCCGATAGTTACAAATGCACACACCTGTACACGCATATATATTTATCAATCTACCCACATAATAATGTGGTCTCAACAATTTGTCACACACATTCACATTTATGCCCTAACGGGCCAAGATTACCATTATGCCCTTACCAGCCAAACAGGGCCCGCATACTTATTCAATACCCATTTCACGCTTTCTTACCATTAATTCTCTTAACCTCCAATTATGCCTTCCCGGCACACTAATCAAGGCTCTTAAGCCTTATTAGTAATTTTGGGTCGTTACACAAACTTTGTCCCTTGTTGGGAAATAGTATTTATAAATGATCATTTAGTTTATATTAAATAATACTATAATTATAAGTCAAAATAATGGAATAACTCCTATAATTATATATAAAAATATTAGTGATAAAAGCATGATTTTTTATCATTATACATAGAACAATAATATCCCCACAGTTATGTAGTCACCAAAAAATTAAATTTAATAATTCATAACCAACCAAAATAATACTTAGCATCCTCCATTCCTCATCCTTAACTATTACATAACTAATTAAGATATACTGATCATTAGGTTCCAAATCAAATACATATATAATGCTCAAAAGATAAGACAATGACACTAAATAGAAATAGGCTAAACACATTGGCTCCACCAATAGTTCATCTTTTCCACATTCGCGTCACTAGGATCCTAGGGGGTGAGCTTATAAAGCCTAGTAGGAAAGCAACTAATAACATAGGACCCAAAAGTTTAATACAACCCTTGCATGGTTAGTGTAGCGTCCCAAATTTGCTAATAAGGTTTAGGGCCTTGATTAGCGTGCCTGGAGGGCAATAATTGATTAATTGTATTAATTTATGAATTTGATGAGTATGTGATTATAAATGCATGTTTAGGTAAATTAAATATTCACCTGGGCCCCATTTGGTTGTTAGGGGTATGTTTGTAATTTTAGCCCGTAGAGGGCATACATGTAATATTTGTGTATATTGTGATTGACACCACGTGTGAGTGGTGATTTAATTGTGTTGCATGATCCGAGATGGTCCTAGGGAGAAGTTTAGCTAGAAAGTCACAACGGGGTCAAATACCCAGCTCGGGAGAAGCCTAGGGGTATTTCGGGTATTTAACATGAGTTTGGGATTTATTAAGTATCGGGTAGTAATTTAGAAATGATTTGAGTATGCAGGGATTAACAGGAATTTTTAGGTGTACTCGAGGACTTAGCGGGATATGTTAAATGACTAAATTACCCTTGGTGCTATTTGAGGATTTAGATTAACCTAAGGGGCAATTTAGACCTTTATGTAAGAGGATATACACGGTTTGGAAGCTGGGACTCTAGAAGAATATAGATAAAAATAGAAGGGAAGAAAGGAAAAAGAACTAGAAATTACTTAGCTCTCTCTCTCCCATTCTCGGCACTCTCTTTCCCTCTCCTTGGCGATTGAGAACTTGAAGAACTTTGAGGATTTTAGACTAGGAACTGAAGGATTTTACTTGCTGTAGCTGGGGAAAACAACTCAAGTGTGTGATTAACACAGTGGTAAGGCTTCATCTCTGACTTTGAGTCTCCTTACTTATTCTTGAGAGTTTGGGGTTGAATGTTGAAAATTAGATTTGTGGCTTAAGGATTGTGAAGATTCAGCTTGGGAATCAGAGGATTTAAGCTTGGAACTGGACTTGAAGTAGCTCAGGGTCGAATTCCTACTCAAGGTAAGGATTTCATTGAATTCTGAAATGAATTTTCAGTTATGGTTTAGGTTTTGAGGAGTTTTAAACCACTATGTGATTTTGAGTATGGATGAGTGTTTGAGTTAGTTTTCTGGTGTATATGTGCTGTGATGTTGTCCATTTGGATGTTTAGGTCGAATTGGGACTTGGGTATACTTGGGTGATGATTTGGGTAAGTTTTGGCTCGGGAAAAACCCAATTTTTTGGGTTCGTGTATGGCGCTGCGGCTCTGTTCTTCTGTACCGCAGTGCTGGATTGAATCAGGACAGGGGAGCCCTGCTGGGCATCGCGGCCCTTATAGGGATGTTGATGAGGACATCAAGGCTAACGAGGGCGCGAGCTAGGAGGGCGCGAGCTAGGAGATTCAAAGAAGAACTTAACAACTTAGTCCAGAGAATTCTACAACAGGAAGAGGTCGAGTTCACTACTGAGGGTGAACAAAGGCTTGTGCTGCTCATCAAAGTTGATTCAATTTAGGAGCTTGATTAAGAAGATTTGGCTTCTTTGTAACCTTACTTTAGTTATTTGTTTAAGTTTGAACTATATTTTCATGTTTTATTAGAGTCTTTGTTGGAGTAAAAAACATGTCTTTTTTTTGGGCTTTTTCATTAAGGGTATTTTAGGGTTTATATGTCTAAAACCCTCTTTGTAATTTTTGGCTATATTAGGTCTTGTGGACGGTTTGGAAGGAGATAGTTTTTGTTAATGAAAAACATTGTGAGTTTTCTTCTTGAGTTCTTGAAGAAACTTTCGAACTTATCAAGGATTTCCTTGTGGCGTTCAAATCTGACTTATCAAATGGATAATCCATCCCGTTTGTGGCGTCTTCACCATACCAAGGTTCATGCTTTGCTAAGCATTGGGTCGCGGGTTCCATTCCAAATTCGAGTGTTCTTGGGTTGTTTTCCAGATTTGGTTCGGGTTTCGTCACAATTGTTGGCGTGGTTAGTATCAGCTGTGCCGCGGCGCTAGGCCATTTCCAGGATGTGGGATTTTGTGTTTCTAGGGTTTTGGCTCAAGGGGCTCGGGGGACGCTTTCACCACCTTGTGTGGGGAAACGGGAGGTCCCGAGAGCGCGGGATTGGTTCCGGGGTACAATTATGAATTGGTTAGTAACAAGAGTGGTACTTGTGTGTTGTGACTAGGTTTTCAGCGAGGCTCGGGTTAGAGGACTGTGCTCGGGATTTTGGTGCTTACGAAGCTTGGGACACATGTAAGAGAACTGTTTGTACTCGTAGAGCTATGTGATGTGTTGTACTGTATATATTGTTTATGTCTGTTATGTCATATATGTGATTATGACTGTTCATCAAGAGCTGGGAGCAGCAAGAGTCGGGAGCGGTAAGTGCCGGGAGCGACAAGAGCTGGGAGCGGCAAAAGTCGGGAGAGGCAAGGGCCGGGAGCGGCAAGAGCCATGAGTGGAAAAATCCGGGAGAGGCAAGAGCTGGGATCAGCAAGAGCCAGGAGCAGTGTAACGACCCAAATCCGCTAATAAGGCTTGAGGGCCTTGATTAGCGTGCCAGGAGGGCATGATGGGATTTATGTGTGATTTTAATGATTTAAATGCATGGTTATGATTTAAAGCATGTTATATGACCATTTGTTTATCTGAGATGCATGACTATGTATGTTAGTATGCATGTAGGCCCGGACCGTGTTAGAAGGGCATAATTGTAATTTTGGCCATGTTGGGCATAACTGCATTGATATGTGATGATTGTTGAGACCACAGTGGTATGTGGGTGTATCAGTGATTTGTGACTCGAGGCGATCCCAGTGAGCAGGCTAGCGGAAAAGTTTTAGCGGGAATTTATACCCAGCTCGGGGCGAGCCTGGGGGTATGAACAGGAATTCAGAGAAATAGATTGAGATTTATTTTGATGATGGGGGATAATTATTTGGTGATTTATCAGGTATTGGGAAGCAACGGGAAAATATTAGAGACACTTGAGGATTATCGGGAATTGGGTAAATGACTAAAATGGCCCTACTTGGGTAAAAGGGTTTAGAATTAATAGGGAGGGCATTTTGGTCAATTGGATTTTGAAGATAGAATAAATGAGGCTTTATACACTTAGTGGATTTTGTAGAATAGAGTAAAGGGGCTGAAAAAGAAAGGAAAAAGGAAAGAAAGAAAAGAGAGAAAACTGATGGGTTTTCTAAGGGGTCGGTTTGGGGGTTCTAGCACCTCTTCTCTTCATTTTTCTTGAGGTCAAGCTCAGTGGGGAGCTAGGATAGGCTGAGCATCAAGAATCTTAAGGTTACACTTGAAGACTTGGCAAGGATTAGCAAGAACATCTGAAACTTGAGGTAAGTTCTTGAGGATTTCAGTTTTAGGGCTTTACTGGTTTTGAGCTGTGTTTTTGAGCTAAATGGATGGGACTTTTGGGGAAAAGCAGGTCAAGCTTTGATGATGATCAAGCTAAGGAGGCCTAGGGTTGAATCAAGGTCGAAATTACATTAATGGTATGATTTCTAAGACTCTATCTTTGTGGTTTACATGAATTTCTGGTTTAGGGTTGTTCATGGTAGATTTTGAGTTGTTGGGTTGCTTGAGCTTGGGATTGAGTTCTTGGGATGAGTGTGAGGTGTGTATAAGTTTGTTTTTGGGCTTGGGAAAGACTTGGACAAGTTTGGAGTTGAAATGAGAGAAGAAAATCGCAAGAAGCGATTTTTGGTTTTGGCTGCCTGCAACTAGCGCTACAGCACTAGTCTTTGGGCGCTGTAGCGCTAGGCCTTCTTTCTGGGGAGGTGCTGATTCTGCTTGTAGCGCTATAGCGCTCTCTTTTGAGCGCTGTAGCGCTACCCTGCGCCCAGAATGGGGTTTTTGGGCTAATTGTGAGGGATTTTGACCTAGGGTTCGGGGTTCGACTCCGCCACCTTGTTTTGTGGATCTAGGACTTCCCGGGGGGCTCGGGATTGGTCCCGAGGCTAGGTTTTCGGACTTGGGGTTCAGTGTTGACTTTGACCTATGTTTGTGCCTAGGTGTGCGCTAAGGCTCGAGTAGGATCGTGCTTAAGGAGTCAGGTGATTTTAACTATCGAATTGTCAGGTAAGAAAACTATAACACCCGTAGGATGGGGCGTGGGCCCATAGTGTGATTGCGGGGCACGGCCCTATATTGCATGTTGCATGATGAGATGATTGCCGGGCGTGGCCCTATACTACATTACATGTTAGGGTGCAGATTTAATTGAATTAGCATTTGTTTGAATGTTGCTTGATTTATGCTATGTGTGATTATGATGAAATGAACGGCAAAGGCCGAGTGCGGCGTAGGCCGGGTACGGCTGTGGGGCCAAAAGTAACACACAACACATGGGATGCTTATATTCAGGGTGGGACCCAAGGGATACATGAGTTATCCTCGCGGTGAGAACCGAAACCCCAGGCTTTGGTAAGGCCTCGGGGGCGGCACGACCGTACTTGTTTATTATGATGGTTTTCCTATTTATCAGTGAATTATGCCAGTGATATTATTATTTGCATATGTTATGTTCTGCATGAGTTTTCTTGCTGGGCTTCGGCTCACGAGTGCTCTGTGTTGCAGGTAAGGGCAATGGCTGAGTCAACCAACCATGAGTACGGAGAGCGTGAAGCGACGCGTACATGTTTGGCCTGCCCGACTGCTTTGGTTGGGGGTTTATTTGAAAATGGCTGTAATAATCTATGATTTTATGATTTATCAAATGTAAACTTATTTCAAGATGTAAATAGTTTTCAAACCTTATTTTGGGATCCCAAATGTTTAAAACTAGCAGTTTTAAATGAAACGACGCATTTTCTAAGATTACAGCCTTAAATTTTAATTAGTCACACTTTTGTCTCAAAACCTCGGTTAGCGAGTTCATTGCACATTGTTTTGTCTTAAAAATCACTTAGTAACGGCTCTAAGGAAGTAGGGCGTTACAAGCAGCAAGGGGACGAGAACGGTATTGAGCATCGGAGTGCAAGTCGTTAGGGCGGGACCCACCTAGGATACTGGAGTCATCCTCTCGGTGCAGACCACGAACCCAGGGCTCGGTAAAGCACTTAGGACGACATGGCCGCTATGTGTTTAGCATGTTGGCTACGTTATTATATAATGTGGTAGTATTGAGCTGCTGTGTGAATATACTGTTGTATTACTACGTTGTCTGGTTATAGTGCTAATGTGTTATTGCACTCCTGTATTAATAGGCCGATTTGCTATTGTGCTTTTGAGCTGGTCTAGATGTTGTGTCTTTGAGCATGCTAGTAGAATCTGGTATTTTTTTGTTGCTCTAATTGAGTATGGTTTGTTGAGATATATTTTTATTGCATGATATGCTTGAAGTTCTCTTGTTGGGCCTTGGCTCACGGGTGCTTTGTGGTGCAGGTAAGAGCAAAGAAGCTGGATCTTACAACCATGAGTTGGAGGGCATGAAGTGGTGTGTACATGTTTGGCCTACC
The DNA here is from genome assembly GCF_963169125.1 of Humulus lupulus. Lineage (NCBI taxonomy): Eukaryota > Viridiplantae > Streptophyta > Magnoliopsida > Rosales > Cannabaceae > Humulus > Humulus lupulus. The sequence goes on from NC_084796.1 coordinate 147,938,510, forward strand.
TGGCCACCACGGCTGGGGTCATTTTAAGGAACACATGGTAAACGTTCGGTTTTGTCGCTTAGGTCAACTGTAATGTACCTTGGATTGTAAATGTATTTCAAAATAGTATTTTGGGATCCCAATGTAATATTTTTACAAATTTTAATAAAAGACCAACTTTTTATATTTAATGTTTATTAAATGAGTCTTTATTTTATCCAAACACACTTTCTAGTCTTAAACCTCGATTAGCGAGCTAATGGCACATTTATAAATCACTTAGTAACGACTCTAAGGAAGTAGGGTGTTACAACTTGGTATCAGAGCGAGCCAAGGTTTATGGTTCCTGGAGATTGACCAAACATGTACGCTTGCTGCCAGAGACAAGCTCGACTCTTGGTTTGTATTGAATGCAATATTTGTTTAACTGTTTATGTGAGTCACCTTATCTGCTAGAATAGGGAGCATGATGAATATGTATGTGATTTGTGGGAATGAGGTTTGATGGTTGATGCATGAGCATTTTGGTTTTGTATCGTAGTATGTGTATCTTTGGCTATTATGTTGATTAGCCTTGCTATGGTTTTGCATTGTATAAGAGTATCAGGGCTGGTAGGCCAGGGTGTTGGCTACAGATAGATTTGGAGGTTGTGTATCTGAGGCAGGCAGTTGGATCAGACAGGGTGAGTGGTGGTAGTTGAGGTCAGAATCATCTGTCAGCCCTGGGATTGGCGGCAGGTATTTTTTGATATACATACAGGATTGTAAAGGTAAGAGGAAGAGATTAAGTGAATGAGACAGGGGGTTTTGTCAGGGAATGCTGTCTTGTGAGGGTTGGAAACAATGGCACAAGTTATGACCTAACCTAATGGTGGAAATAGATGGGAATTACCATATGAAAGACTTTAGAAGTGTTAACCTCCAGTCTCTGAGGGAGGTTTGGACTCGCTTAGAATTGAACTGTGGACGAGCATGGTTAGCCTTGTTTGCGGCTATATATAAGAGTGAAAGGTAATGATGGAGAAGCCGGTGCCATGTATGTTTTGCGGGAGGATGCCCGAACATGGAGGGAATTTTTATCCCAGACATGGAATACTGTCATGATGGGTTGAAAGGAAACTCAGACAAAGGTTCAGTGAGAGGCACTACGGTGATGCAGTATGAGTTGCAAGGAACGATGAATTTATGAACTCGGTTCAGATTATGAAAGTGACAGGGTATGTTTATGGGCTTTGTAGATCGGCCAAATCTGCGTTTGGTCTGATATCAGCAGAAGTGGCTGGAAGGAGCGATCCACTCAAGAGTTGAACCCTAGGATGGCCAGAATGTTAGGATCGCTCTAGTATAAGATATTGTTACCTATGCTTGGGCAGAAGGGAGGACCCTTGGTATAGAGGACGCAAGAATCGAGACATGAGGTAAGAGTGCCGATGAGCAGAAAACTCAACCAAAGGTATCATCATTTGCGGAAGCAGGTTGGGGTGGAGGCCCAGTAACCAGAAAAGAAAGATCTCTGATGGTTCTAGTACTCCTGGTCCTGATAGGAGAGTTCATAGTGTTCAGGGCAGTTGTTGGAACGATAGTGAGGTCCGGAGGGGTTACATAGTATGTGCTGGGCGCAGAAGACATCATGTGAGTAAGTGTTCAGTGGAGACATGTTATTAGTAATGAATCATAGGGTTCATCAAGGAGAGTTGCCCGAAGAAAGGATAGAAGAACTAAAGAGTACAGATAACCCTACCCCAGCTAGAGTGAACGTTTTGATGTGGTTAGAGTCCGAGGTTGGTCCTCGGAGGCGACTAGTCGGCTTTCTAGTTCTCGTTTCTACTTGTAAATTGAATTGATTATGTTGGTTTTATGAGGTATATGAAGTGATCTTGAATGTGGATCTGCTGGTTAAATAAGGGACAACCATGGATTGACAAAGAAGATGGTAACTTCTGAGATTAAAAGGAAAGGACCTGGTTGCACTTGTTGGGTGCCTAGTTGTTGAGGAAGATACCATTGAGGTTATACCAGATAGACCAGATGAATGTTGGATCGACGGATAAGGTTTCAGATGGATTCATGAGGATTTGGTGGGATAATTGCCGCATTTAGGGAAAAGAATGTGTGATGGAGTTAAGACAGAGATGGAAATGGTATCCGAGACATTATGATGTATAGATTTAGCTCAGCCGGAAGAATTAAGGTTTAGTTGAAGAAGTGTTTGACTTGAGGGTTGATTAGATGAAGCATTTTATCGTGGGACATGTCAATATGGTTTGACAAGAAAAGGGCCTAGTCTACAAGGATAGGACAATGTTTTCAAGAATTAACCTGATAAGGATCAAGGCAAGTGGCGTTTCAAGAATCTCCACTTGCACTAAGTAGGATATGATGGAGTATTGGTAAAGGATTTTAAATTGACTAATATTTCAGCGGCCCAGGTAAGTTCGTTAAGTATAGATTTCAGGGTTAACGTTGATAAGTTATATTTACATTGATCAAGGATGTTTCAGACTACTCGCAGTTAGAAGCATAACACGAATAACAGCTTTATTGATAGTATCAAGGTTAAGGAAACAAGGTTATAGGAAGGGTTCAAAGAATGACAAGTTCTGACTTCTCCGGAAGAAGTTCAGGTCGTGTTATGGGAGGTAATGTGTAACGACCCCAAATTCGCTAATGAGGCTTAAGGGCCTTGATCAGTGTGCCAGGAGGGCATTATTGGGTTTAATGTGATTTGAATGATTTTATAGATTTAAATCATAATTATATGATTAATAATGCTTGTATGATTATATTGGTATTAATGTGATATATATGGTATTGTGAGAACCACATTATTATGTGGGTAGGTCTGCAGAGCACGACTTGAGGCGATCCTAGGGCTAGATAGCGGGCAAAAGTCACAACGGGGCTTAGCAGTTGACTTTGAATAAGTCAGGGGTGTTTTAGGTATCGGGTAGCTATTTATACTATTGGGATATGAAAATAGATATATGGAGATATATTTGAGGTTAGGAAGTCTAGGCGGGAATATTGGGGAAATTTACTGTTTTTCCCTTGGGGACGGTTCCAGCACCCGAGCCTCGGGTTTAACTTAACAGGATAAGATAAACTTAAGGAAAATAGTAGAACTAAAAATAGACCGACCTTTCTCTTTTCCTTCTCAGCTCTTTTCTCTCTCAAGGAAACTAGGCAAACCACAAGGGGGAAAATTGGGAATTTTACTAGACTTTGAGCTGGGAGTTGCTGGGAATTCAGTGGGGGATTTTGAAGCTTAGCTCAGAGATTATTCAGGGAACACTTAATCAAGACTAAGGTAAGAATTAAAGTGTGTTTTGAAGCTAGAAGCTTTGAGTTCTTAGCTGGGTACTGAGATGATTGTATTGTTAATGTTTAAGGTTGAATTTGAGCTGATAAACTTGAGACTTAGCTAGGAGTTTGCTTAGAGAAGGAATTCAACTGAAGAGGTAAGCTCTAATTCATGATTAGAGGTGTAAATTCGAGTTTTTCATGGCTTGGTTGGGTGTTTTGAGGTTCTTGAGTTTCACAGATTGAAACATGGATTTATATGAGTTTTAGGCTGAGTTTTATGTTGAATTATGTTCCTAAAGTCATCCTAAAAGTGTTGGGAATGTTTGTTTTTTTTTGAATTAGGAAGCTTTGGGGTGATTTTGGGTAAGGTTTTAAGGATTGAAATGGTGAAATTTCTGGGCTCGAAGGGAAGGGTCGCGGCTCTGTTCTAGAGCGCTGCGGCCCTAGGATGAAGATGAGCCAAGGAGGCTCGGCCAAGGGTGAACGCTGCAGCGCCCAATGCAAGGGCCGCGGCACGTGTCTCCTTCCAGGCAAGCCCTTGGTTTTGTTTTGAGGGCAGGTCCATGACTAAGCTTCAAGGGTCGCTGCCATTGGGTGCATACTTGAACATTTTGGAATTTTAGGCATGGGAATGTGGTCCAGAATGCTCAGGATCGATTTCACCACTATGCTTGGTGGAATTCGGATTTCCGGAAGTTAGTTTTGTAACTGGAAACCCTAATTTGAATATTAATGGTACCCTATACCTTGGTTGTGACTAGGTGATAAAAGCTTAGGCACGGGAACGGATCGTGCTTGGGGAGCGTTGCTCATAATCCGAAACCGCAAAGATCAAAGGTAAGAAAACTGCACCTGGTTGAATATCTCTGATGGGACTAAGGGTTCCCTATTTGTATGCTTGAAAAGATGGTATCATGCCATGCAAGCTAATTAGTGAACCAACGGCCTAAGCGTGCCAAGGGTTACACTAGCGCACAGGGTGCGGCTTGGCAACTAGTAGCCAAGGACAGCTTAATATGCACTGAGCTCGGTTTAAGCGGGCCGGAGTCAGTGGGGTAAACAGAGGCTACGGCCTAAGTTGTCGGCCTTGATTATTATGAGATATGAATGTTATAAGTGTTTGATTGCATCCATGATTCTGAATTAATGTGGATTATTTGATGAGAGTTCATGCTTAGTGAATTTACTATTTGTTATTACTATTTGTGTTGCACATATTTTCTTGTTGGGCCTTGGCTCACGGGTGCTACGTGGTGTAGGTAAAGGCAAGGGCAAACTTGATCAACCTTGATTAGGAGAGCTCTGCGAGCATAATGTACATGGCCAGCTGCTCAGCCGCCACGGTTGAGGTTTAGGCAGGGACGCGAGACCCAAAGTTTGTCCATTTTGCCTTGGCATGGCTAACAGTTGCTTGTATTATTTTGGAAGTCTGTAACCCAACTTTTTAACTCTGTTCCTTTTGGGATCCCATGTATATAACAGTTTAATTATATAAAATGAAACTTTTGAGACCAAAACCTTTTTTTCAACCTTAGCTCATACATGTTTAGTGACACGTTTTTAAATTAATGACTTGATTAGCAAGTCTTGCACCATTATAAGTACACAGTGTAGCGGTCTTGGCTATCCAGGGCATTACAACTTGGTATCAGAGCGTCCTAGGTTTAAGGGTTCCTAAAGACAGGCTGGACATGTATATTCGCTGCTAGAGACAAGCTCAAATCAGGGTTCGGTAATGTGTATATGTGTTTATGTGCTTATGTGCCTAAAATGAGCTATGAATGTTGTTATTTACTGGATTATTAGGAAGCATGAGATACTGATAGGGACTGGCCCTTGACTGTTGTGTGAGAATATTGGGGCATGTTTATTAGCATTGCCGTGCATGTAAATGAATATATGGATGATTAATTGTATATTGTGCATGGATGAATGCCTGTTTTATAGCTATTGTGTAATGAGATTGGAGGCGTGCTTATTAGCAACCAGTGCATGGGGATGGATGCTTATATGTTGGTTGTTTGTGATTGGTTATGTTCTATTGATGGATCTTGGAGAAGTTTTTACCCTGTCATCATGGTCTGACTACCGAGTCGTTATTTGCATATTGACTTAGATAGCTATGCATCCAAGAAAATCTACACGACTAGTCGGCACTAGGTCCGGTACCGGGAGTGATGATCAGGGCCAGAATCCTCCACCAGTCCCTGAGAACTGGCAGCAGTTAATGGCAGATATGCAGGCTCGATTACAGAGTCAGGATGAGCAGATCCGTATCCTGCGACAGCAGGCTCCATCAGGGAGTGCTGCCCCTATTGTACCACCTGCAGTGGTACCAGTTGTGCAGTCAAGGGAGGTTGGTAACAGATGAGAGCCGTTATATGAGCAGTTCAGGAAACAGCAACCCCAAATCTTTGAGGATGGACCGGATCCATTGAAAGCTGAGCAATGGCTAACTATGATTACTACAATTCTGGATTTCATGAGGATAGAGGGGCATGATAGAGTGACCTGTGCCACTTATATGTTGAGAGAGGATGCCCGCATCTAGTGGGAAGTGGCATCGCAGACCAGGGGTGTTACTACCTTGTGTTGGGAAGGTTTCAGAGATTTGTTCAGTCAGAAGTACTACAATGTTGTTGTCAGAGCAGCAAAGGTCAATGAGTTCGTGAGTCTTGTGCAGGGCAATATGACTGTTACTGAGTGAGTCTTGTGTAGGGCAATATGACTGTTACTGAGTATGCCCTAAAATTTGATAGGCTTGCGAAATTTGCACCAGATCTTGTGCCTACTGATGCTACTAGGCAAGATCGATTTATCAGAGGGCTTAATGCTATGATAGCCCGGGATGTCAGGATCACAACGGTACCTAGAGGAACAACTTATGCCCAGGCCGTTGAGAAAGCATTTACCGCTAAGGAAGCGGAGAACAAGATATGGAGGGAAAGAGCGGTGAGACGTGAGGGCCGCAGAGCGGTGCCTCCCTACTCAGGGTCAGGTAGGGGCGGAGGCCCCAGTGACTTCAAGAGAAAGGCTCTTGACACTTCGACCGCTGCTGGTCCTGATAGAAGGGGTCGGGGTGGTCAGGGTGGCCGTCAGGGTGGCGGTGAGGCATGGCGGACCTATCCAGAGTGCCCGAGGTGTAGAAGACGCCATCTGGGCGAGTGCCGGGCCAAGGCATGATTTTTGTGTGGGGCAGTAGGACATCTTAGGAAAGACTGCCCAACGATGAAGAGAGGTGAAGCAGGAAAGGTGGATAACTTGACTCCAGCTCATGTATTCACCTTGACTCAGGCAAAGGCCGAGGCTAGTCCCTCGGTAGTGACAGGTCAGCTTTCTAGTGCTGGCTTTCCTTTTACAGTATTGATTGATTCTGGTGCTACACATTCCTTTGTTTCTAGTAGAGTGATTGATAGATTGTGTAGACCTAGTGAGTATCGGACTGTAGGGTTTGGGACTTTGTTGCCTACAGGGGAATTGGTAGTTTCTAGGAGATGGATTAGGGCACTGCCAGTGATGATTGATAGTATGGAACTCTCAGTGGATCTGATTGAGTTGAATATGGAGGATTTTGACATGATTTTGGGGATGGGCTGGTTGGTTAGATATGGGGCTACGATTGACTGTAGGAAGAAGATGGTTACTTTTGAGCCTGAGGGCGAGGACCCTTTTGTTTTTGTGGGTGCGGTATATGGACCCCGCGTACCCATGATTTCAGCGTTGAGAGCCAGAGACTTGTTGCAGGGGGGATGCATAGGTTTCTGGCCAGTGTAGTGGATACTGCTAGAGTTATGCCAGCAGGGCCGGGAGAGACCAGATTGGTGTGTGAGTTTTTAGATGTATTTCCTGAGGATCTACCAGGGTTGCCGCCGGGCAGGAAGATTCAGTTTGAGATTGAGTTAGCACCGGGGACAGAACCAGTATCTAGGACACCGTACAGGATGGCACCAGCAGAACTGAAAGTGTTGAAGATACAGTTGCAAGAACTTCTGGATTTGGGATTCATCAGGCCTAGTTATTCTCCATGGGGCGCTCCAGTGTTGTTTGTTAAGAAGAAGGATGGGACTTTGAGGATGTGCATAGATTATAGGGAATTGAACAAGTTGACTATCAAGAATAAGTACCCTCTACCAAGGATTGATGACTTGTTCGATCAGCTGCAGGGAAAGACGGTGTTCTCAAAGATTGATCTTCGATCTGGTTATCACCAGCTGAGGATCAAAGATGAGGACATACCAAAGACGCCCTTCCGGACACGATATGGGCATTATGAGTTCTTGGTCATGTCTTTTGGTTTGACCAATGCCCCGGCAGCTTTTATGGATCTGATGAACAGAGTATTCAAGGACTTTTTGGATCAGTTCATTATTGTCTTCATCGATGACATCTTGGTTTACTCCAGTTCAGAGGCAGAACATGAGCAGCATCTTCGATAGGTTTTGTAGAGGTTGAGGGAGCATTAGTTGTACGCTAATTTTAAGAAGTGTGAGTTTTGGTTGCCAAAGGTGACTTTCCTTGGGCACATAGTTGGGGCAGAAGAGATTAAGGTGGATCCGTCCAAGGTAGAAGCAGTAAGGGATTGGCCGAGGCCAAGGAACACCTCGAAGGTGCGAAGTTTCCTTGGGTTGTCCGGTTATTACAGGCGGTTCGTAGAGGGGTTCTCAAAGATTGCTTCACCGATGACAGAGTTGACAAGAAAGAATCAGAAGTTTTTCTGGTCAGAGAAGTGTGAGAACAGTTTTTAGGAGTTGAAACAACGACTTATTTCTGCACCTGTGTTGAGTCTTCCTTCGGAGGAAGGAAAGTTTGTGGTCTATTGTGATGCATCGAGGATGGGTTTAGGCTGTGTGCTGATGCAGAATGAGAAAGTTATAGCCTATGCATCTCGGTAGCTGAAGGAGTATGAACAACGATATTCGATTCATGATTTGGAGTTAGTAGAAGTGGTATTCGCACTGAAGGTGTGGCGTCATTATCTGTATGGGGAGAAGTGTGAGATATATACTGACCACAAGAGTTTGAAATATTTCTTCACTCAGAAGGATCTAAATATGAGGCAGAGACGTTGGTTTGAGTTGGTTAAGGATTATGACTGTGATATCCTTTACCACCCTGGGAAAGCCAATGTGGTGGCAGATGTGTTGAGCTGAAGGGGCCCAGGACAGTTGTATAGTTCCACCCAGATCTCGAGGGAATTAGCTGATGAGATGGCCAGGGCAAGGATAGAACTGGTGGTAGGCCAGTTAGTTAATATTACCTTGCAGTCGATCCTATTAGAGCGGGTCAAGGAGGGTCAGTTGGTGGATGCGCAGTTGCAGGAAGTTAGGCAGCATGTCTTAGCAGGGGCAGCTAAGGATTATTCTGTTTCTGAGACATGTTTTCTTCGATATCAGGGACGAATTTGTGTTCCGGCAGATGAGGGGATCAGATGAGAGATACTGGATGAGTCTCACACTACGCCATACTCACTTCATCCGGGTACCACGAAGATGTATCAGGATCTACGGACATTATATTGGTGGCCCGGGATGAAGAAGGATGTGGTAGAGTATGTGTCTAGATGTTTGATATGTCAGTAGGTTAAGGCTGAGCATCAGCGACCAGTGGGATTGCTTCAACCTTTGGGTATCCCAGAGTGGAAGTGGGAGGATATTACGATGGATTTCGTGGGAGGATTACCCAGGACAATTGGACTTCATGACTCGGTGTGGGTGATAGTGGACAGATACACCAAGTCAGCTCATTTTCTACCAGTGAGGTCGACCTATACAATGGAACAGTATGCAGAGCTGTATGTGAGGGAGATAGTTTGTCTCCATGGGGTTCCAAAGTCTATTGTAACTGATCGATACCCTATCTTTGCCTCCAAGTTTTGGGGAGCTCTGCAGAGAGCCATGGGGACTCAGCTGAAGTTTAGCACGACTTTTCATCCTCAAACTGATGGACAGTCTGAAAGGAGGATTCAGGTGTTGGAGGACATGCTTAGGGCGTGTGTGATTGACTTCGAGGGATCTTGGAGTAAGTATCTTCTATTGATCGAATTTTCATATAACAACAGTTATCAGTCCACGATTGGAGTGGCTCCTTATGAGATGTTATATGGGAGAAAATGTAATCACCCATACATTGGGATGAGATGGGTGAGAGGAGGTACTTAGGACCAGACATGGTTCAGAAGACCAATGAGGCTATTGAAAAGATTCGAGCAAACAGAAAAGCTACGCTAATCCTAAGTGTAGGAACGTGGAGTTCCAGGTTGGGGACCACGTGTTTCTGCGAATTTCACCATTGATAGGAGTGAGGAGGTTTAGAGGGAAGGGCAAGCTGAGCCCTCGGTTTGTTGGACCTTTTGAGATCCTAGAGAGGACTGGACAGGTGGCTTATAGTCTGGCCTTGCCACCATCGCTATCAGGAGTTCATAATGTGTTCCATGTCTCCATGTTTCAGAAGTATGTTTCTGATACAACACATGTGCTGAAGTATGAGGACTTAGAGTTGTAGACAGACTTGTCCTATGAGGAGCGACCAGTTCAAATTGTGGATCGGAAGGACAAAGTCTTATGGAACAAGACAATTCTGTTAGTGAAAGTATTGTGGAGAAATAGCAAGGTCGAGGAAGCGACCTGGGAGTTAGAGACAGCGATGCGGGATCAGTATCCCAAGCTATTCAGGTAAATTTCGAGGACAAAATTCTCATTAGGAGGGGATAGTTGTAACGACCCCAAATTCGCTAATGAGGCTTAAGGGCCTTGATCAGTGTGCCAGGAGGGCATTATTGGGTTTAATGTGATTTGAATGATTTTATAGATTTAAATGCATAATTATATGATTAATAATGCTTGTATGATTATATTGGTATTAATGTGATATATATGGTATTGTGAGAACCACATTATTATGTGGGTAGGTCTGCAGAGCACGACTTGAGGCGATCCTAGGGCTAGATAGCGGGGAAAAGTCACAACGGGGCTTAGCAGTTGACTTTGAATAAGTCAGGGGTGTTTTAGGTATCGGGTAGCTATTTAGACTATCGTGATAAGAAAATAGATATATGGAGATATATTTGAGGTTAGGAAGTCTAGGCAGGAATATTGGGGAAATTTACCGTTTTGCCCTCGGGGACGGTTCCGGCACCCGAGCCTCGGGTTTAACTTAACGGGATAAGATAAACTTAAGGAAAATAGTAGAACTAAAAATAGACCAACCTTTCTCTTTTCCTTCTCAGCTCTTTTCTCTCTCAAGGAAACTAGGCAAACCACAAGGGGGAAAATTGGGAATTTTACTGGACTTTGAGCTGGGAGTTGCTGGGAATTCAGTGGGGGATTTTGAAGCTTATCTCAGAGATTATTCAGGGAACACTTAATCAAGACTAAGGTAAGAATTAAAGTGTGTTTTGAAGCTAGAATCTTTGAGTTCTTAGCTGGGTACTGAGATGATTGTATTGTTAATGTTTAAGGTTGAATTTGAGCTGATAAACTTGAGACTTAGCTGGGATTTTGCTTAGAGAAGGAATTCAACTGAAGAGGTAAGCTCTAATTCATGATTAGAGGTGTAAATTCGAGTTTTGCATGGCTTGGTTGGGTGTTTTGAGGTTCTTGAGTTTCACAGATTGAAACATGGATTTATATGAGTTTTAGGCTGAGTTTTTTGTTGAATTATGTTGCTAAAGTCATCCTAAAAGTGTTGGGAATGTTTGTTTTTTTTTTTTTGAATTAGGAGGCTTTGGTTGATTTTGGGTAAGGTTTTAAGGATTGAAATGGTGAAATTTCTGGGCTCGAAGGGAAGGGCCGCGGCTCTGTTCTAGAGCGCTGCGGCCCTAGGATGAAGATGAGCCAAGGAGGCTCGGCCAAGGGTGAGCGTCGCGGCGCCCAATGCAAGGGTCGCGACGCGTGTCTCCTTCCAGGCAAGCCCTTTGTTCTATTTTGAGGGCAGGGCCGCGGCTAAGCTTCAAGGGCCGCAGCCCTTGGGTGCACACTTGAACATTTTGGAATTTTAGGCATGGAAATGTGGTCTAGAATGCTCAGGATCGATTTCAGCACTGTGCTTGGTGGAATTCGGATTCCCGGAAGTTAGTTTTGTAACCGGAAACCCTTATTTTAATATTAATGGAACCCTATACCTTGGTTATGACTAGGTGATAAAACCTTAGGCACGAGAACAGATCGTGCTTGAGGAGCATTGCTCGTAATCCGAAACCGGAAAGATCAAAGGTAAGAAAACTGCACCTGGTTGAATATCAGTGACGGGACTAAGGGTTCCCCTATTGTGTATGTTTGAAAAGATGGTATTATGCCATGCAAGCTAATTAGTGAACCAACGGCCTAAGGGTGCCAAGGGTTACACTAGCGCACAGGGTGCGGCTTGGCCACTGGTAGCCAAGGACAGCTTAATATGCACTGACCTCGGTTTAAGCGGGCCGGAGTCAGTGGGGTAAACAGAGGCTGCGGCCTAAGTTGTCGGCCTTGATTATTATGAGATATGAATGTTATAAGTGTTTGATTGCATCCATGATTCTGAATAAATGCTTAATGATTAATGTGGATTATTTGATGAGAGTTCATGCTTAGTGAATTTACTATCTGTTATTACTGTTTGTGTTGCACATATTTTCTTGCTGGGCCTTGGCTCACGGGTGCTACGTGGTGCAGGTAAAGGCAAGGGCAAACTTGATCAGCCTTGGTTAGGAGAGCTCTGTGAGTAGAATGTACATGGCCAGCTGCTCAGCTGCCACATTTGAGGTTTAGGCAGGGACGTGAGACCCAAAGTTTGTCCATTTTGCCTTAGTATGGCTAACAGTTGCTTGTATTATTTTGGAAGTCTGTAACCCAACTTTTTAACTCTGTTCCTTTTGGGATCCCATGTATATAACAATTTAATTATATAAAATGACACTTTTGAGACCAAAACCTTTTTTTAACCTTAGCTCAAACATGTTTAGTGACACGTTTTTAAATTAATGACTTGATTAGCAAGTCTTGCACCTTTATAAGCACACAGTGTAGCGATCTTGGCTATCCAGGGCGTTACATAATGGGATCATGTATAATGTAATTAAGATAGAAACCTTAAGGGAATTACTAAAGGAACGCCTTAGGGACGAAGAATATAGTGAAACCAGAGGAACACATCTACTACTGTATGAGGCATGTTCGAGAACATCCATATTTTGACTGAGGTAACATGAGAACATAAAGTTGATTTGAATGGGTGGTTGCGTACCAGATTTTCAGAAGTTAGTATAAAGATTGATTCACATGTCACAGTATTAGGATTCGCATGTATGGACTGGTACAAGAGAACGTTGCGAGAGATATCATCCTTCCTTAGAATATGGAGTTCCGGGACATTATGTCATGAGTTAAGGTGCGTTCTGTGTACCTGAAAGAGTGATCATTTTCACCTCACAGTGAATGGCAAGATGATAGTCATCCTGGTTAACCACAATTAGAATGAAGTAATAACTGAGTGTGATTTGGAACTTGTGGTTGATAGTTGGCAAGTATATCCCTATGAATGAACATGAAAAGCAGGAAGAGGATCTTGTAGGAAAGGATAAAAATCCTACTACTTTGGAATAAAGGAGATAAATTATGTGGTTCAGATGAGTGATCGGAAGGATATTGGCAATGAGGAAGATGTGGGATGAACCTTAAATCACCCCTTACAGGTATTATATCCAAAAAGTTGAATGGATGCTGAAACTGCACTATGTATATCAGGAGGCATACGACCTAGTCATTTAGTAAATAAGAGGTAATAATCAGAGGTCGGAAGGGCTATTATGATTGTCGTGTGCTCAGGAGTTAGTATAAAGGAATATGACTATGAACCCTAGGGGTGGACCACCTTGGGTTACAGATGAGGTAAGTAAATACAAAAGTGTGATTTGACCTATTTGGTTGGCACACCATGGTTGGTGTGAGTGAGGTATCAAATGAGAGAATGGGTACTAGAGGAGACTGTATGTCTCCATTGGATACCAAGGGTGATAGTGCCAGATTGGAACCCATGGACTTTTAGATTTTGGAAAAGAAAAAAAAAAGTGTCGTAGAGTGACTCCGAGTAGAATATTGTGAAACAGGGAACGAGTAGTGCATACTTCAGAAAGTGAACTTAGGGACAGGAAGTACCCTAAATCAGTAATGGCTCAAGGACCACTAAAATTATTAAGCAACGTTAAGGTTAGGAGTGTCTGAGTTATTACAAGGATATGAGAATTCGCAAGTCTAGATGTGGGTGCGTGAACTTTGTGTCCTCCGTGTGTTATGAACTAACAGGAGTGTGATAGTTCGAGGTGGAAAGAGGATTTGACTTATGTTTGTGAAATTCTAGTAGGGATTAGTCCAAGGGCCTATAGTTTGGGAAGTATGTATCAGATTCTACGCATGTACTGAGTTACGAGAACCTGGAGCTAGATTAGGATTTATCTTATGAGGAGAAGCTGGTTCAGATTCTTGACCGGAAGGAAAAAGTCTGGCAGAGCAAGACCATCGCCTTGGTAAAAGTGTTGTGGAGAAACAGCAGGGTAAAGTAGGCGACGTGGGAATTTTAGTAAGATATGTTGGAGCGGTATTTCGAGTTATTCAGGTAATTTCGAGGATGAAATTTCTATAAGGAGGGGATAGTTGTAGCATCCCAAATTTACTAATAAGGCTTAGGGCCTTGATTAGCGTGTCGGGAGGGCAATAATTGATTAATTGTATTGATTTGTGAATTTGATGAGTATGTGATTAGAAATGCATGTTTAGGTGAATTAAATATGCATGTGGGCCCTATTTGGTAGTTAGGGGTATGCTTGTAATTTTAGCCCGTAAAAGGCATAAATGTAATATTTGTGTATATTGTGATTGAAACCACGTGTGAGTGGTGATTTAATTGTGTTGCACGATCCGAGATGGTTATAGGGAGAAGTTTAGCTAGAAAGTCACAACGGGGTCAAATACCCGGCTCGGGAGAAGCCTAGGGGTATTTCGGGTATTTAACATGAGTTTGGGATTTATTAAGTATTGGGTAGTAATTTAGAAATGATTTGAGTATGCCGGGAATAACGGGGATTTTTAGGTGTACTCGAGGGCTTAGCGAGATATGTTAAATGACTAAATTACCCTTGGTGGTTGTTATCCAAAAAACAGGTATGGGTGACGTGTCAGGCGTTTTCAACACGTGGCTGACACTTGGCGGAAGTCTTGTTCGACCATCGACCAGAGATATTTCCATGGCACAACGCTTGAACGTTGTGTACGACCAGCTTGGTCGTATACTCGATATATTTGGAGAAAATCTTATGCAGTTATGATCATATCCGAGATTGTCTCCCATGATTTCCTGAGTATCCGATTATTTAGGAGAGAATATCTGTAACTGATTCATGTAATCCTCCTTGAGCCTATAAATAGAGAAAGACAGCTCAAGGGAAAGGAATTTTGGCTTTTGCTTAATTAAAATTACATACTTACGAGAGAATTAGAGCTATTGTATTATGATTGTACTATTTTATCTCTCTCAGGTTTGTGAAACTCAGAGAACCCTAGTTCTTTGATCACTCATTTGAGATCTCATATCAATAATGCTTAAGTGGACGTAGGTCATTATCAGTTCTTGGGGCCGAACCACTATAATTTATTGTGTCCTTTACTGTTTTTGTCATTATATTCATTCCAACACATCTATCCACATCAAGCGTTTTGACTCCGTGTCAGTTGACCAAAACGTGGGTCAACATTCTGGTGCTTTCATTGAGAGCTTGATACGAAATTTTTGAAGCAGTAATGGCAAAAACAACAAAGAAAGCTGGGCAGGCAGCTGGCGCTGCACCATCCCAACCGCCTCCTCCTCCAAACATGGCTGAAAATGAGCCACATTTGGAGTTTGATGAGGAAGAGCTGGATTCTGAGACGCTGAGGAATACCCTGGGGGTATTGCAGGATGAACTGGCCAATCTGAGGGACAGCCAAGAAAGTGCTGCGGAGATTATGGCGCGGCAACAACAAGAGATAGAGCAATAGCGTCAGGAGCTCAGCGAAAGACAGGCGGAGATGGACCATTGTCAGAGGGAGGCCATGGCAGCCCTCGAAGCAGCCCTGCAGTTAGCTAGGACTCAGGCTGCACCTGCCTCACAGCCTGATCAACCCGCAAATGGGCCACCCCAAAGGGATCCCAATCCAAGCCCGCTGATCCAGCCGTCGAGCCCCCAAAGGCCCGAGCAGCCGCCAATGCCTCAGGAGGATGTCCCACCAAGGGCTCCTGAAACGCAGCCTCCATCCCAGGCTGGTCGAGGTAATCCCCTGACGCCAAGGCAAAATAGGGCCAGGCAGCAGTCCCGTAGTCCTAGACGCCATAGAGGCGAAGAGCCGAACCCACCGAGCAGGGGGCAGCGTCCTTCTGGCAACAAAAGGAACTCAGAGATAAGCTCTATGGTCCGGGGCCCCCATGGCATGATAATGCACGGGGACCTACCAACCAATGCAAGCCACCCTCTAACACTCGGGAAGTTTCTCCCCAAGGAGGCAACCGAGGGGACAGTTGATCCCACCATAGCCAATCAAGGTTCAGAGATGGCCATGGTTACAATGAGGCCGACTCAGGCAGAGGAAATGCCGGTCGAAGTAATGAAGAGAGAGGTGGGGGTAGAAGCCCACCACCTAGGGAAGACCAACCCGAGAGACGTAACGCTGGGGGGCAGCCCAGGCAAAATAACGCCTTTAACCGGCTCGGAGCAAACGAGCAACGGCAAAGAGACGAAGATTTAAGAGATGTACTCAATGATCGTCAGGAACGGCATGACGAGTACATTCCCCCAGCAGCAGAGGCCCCGGCGATTCCTGATGCCGTGCAAGCCCAAATAGATGCCCTAAACCAGCAGTACAACAGCTGGTCAGGGGAAGAACGTCTCATATCGAATACGACACGAGAAGGGGCACTCCTTTCATTTAGAGGATAGCCGTGGCAGAAAATCCCAGCAAGTTTAAGATGCCCATGCTTTCGAACTTTAACGGGTATGGTGACTCGGTATCTCATGTCAACAAGTTTGAGATACAGATGGACATTCAAAAAGTGTCCGAAGACGCTCGGTGCAGGATCTTTCCTGCAACACTTTCTGATGCTGCACAGGAGTGGTTTTTCAAATTCCCTCCTGTAAGTATAGTTTCTTGGGAGATGTTCGTAAAGGAATTTTACGGACAATTCTATGTGGGTCGGTGCACCCAACTGAGGCGAATCAGCTGGTGGAGATACGCCAGCAAGAAGGAGAGCCACTGAAGGATTACGTCCAGCGCTTCATGCAAGCAGCGGCTAGAGCCAAAATAGTGGGAGATAAGGGCAAGATGATGGCCCTAACTGCGGGAGTTAGGCACCGCACGTCTTTGTGGAGTAGCCTCAGAAAGCATGGAGTTAAGACTACTCAAGAATTTTTGGATCAGGCTGATCGGTACATCAAGCTCGAGGATGCCATTGCCAGCGAAGGAAAGCCCCCAGGCAAAGATAAGGGGACTGCCGAGCCCGCCAAAGCAGCCAATGGGTCAAAACCCAACGGCAAAGGCAACGGGAACGGCAATGGAAATGGCAAGAATGGGGGGAAGGGGCCGCATAATGAACCTTCCACCTCTGAAAACAAACGCGCTAAGGGCAATCGTTATGAACCGCGGTTCACTAACTACACTGCCCTTGTCGAGTCTCGGGGAGAGGTGTATCAGGCCACGAGTTCTAGTGTGTCTTATAAAAGACCCGCTCCCATTCGAAAGGATATTTCGAAGAGAGATACTACCAAGTTCTGTCGTTGTCATAACGACTACGGACACGATACAAATGAGTGCAACCAGCTAAAGGATGAAATCGAGTTCCTCATCATACAAGGACACTTGAGAAGATACATACGGGCCTCGGGAACTTCCCAACGAGAGGCTCCAGGTGGCAATGAGCAGGCGCCCGCACACCAATGCATACCACCATTGCAGCCTGATCCCTTAGCTGGCACTATACTCACCATCTGTGGAGGCCCGCATCTCACAAGAAGCTGCGGAAAGGCAAGGGAACGATATGCTCGAACCCTATGCCACGACCAGGACATCGAGATGATGACTGTGGAGGACCGGGCATCAAAGAAGGCTCAGTCAGAGGACAGTGAAATAACCTTCTCTGATAGCGATGCCCAGCATGTCCAGTTCCCACATTCTGATCCGCTGGTCGTGGATGTTCAAATTGCCAACATGATGGTGAAGAGAGTGCTATTCGATACAGGAAGTTCAGTAAACATCCTGTTCAAATCTTCGCTGGAACGCATGAAGTTTTCCGTCAAGGACTTGGAGCCCTGCAACCAAACAATTTACGGCTTCTCCGGTGAGGGACTCTCCCCAACAGGGTCAATCAGACTTCCGATAACAGCAGGTACAGTGCCTTCTACCAGGAAATTACTCGCTACTTTCATAGTAGTCGATTGTCCTTCGGCGTACAATGCTGTAATCGGAAGGCCCATACTGGTTGACCTTCAGGCCGTCACCTCAGTATGGCACCTGGCCATGAAATTCCCAATAGACGCAGGGGTAGGACGCGTGTTAGGAAATCAGAGAGAAGCAAGGGAGTGCTACAATGCCTCAATCACGAAGGCAAAGAAAGGAACGTTGAAGAGCACTCCCCCAGAGAGGTTGTAGATGTCCATTGATATACAAGCCCAATCCGGTGATGGAGTCACCAAATAGGGTGTTGCCCAAAGTGAGGATAGAGATTTAGATCCTCGCTTTGGGGATTTTGAGGAAGATGTTGGACCCGTCGAGGACCTTGAAGAGGTCCAACTTGATGAAAAAGACCCGACCAGAGTTGTAAAGGTCGGGAAAAATTTAGAAGCAACAACGAAGCACGCACTGGTGGAATTTTTTAGAAAGAACCAGGGAGTTTTTGCCTGGTCACATAAAGACATGGCTGGAATAGATCCTGTAGTTATCAGCCATGTCCTGAACGTTGACAAGAGTTTTCCACCCGTGAACCAGAAAAGAAGGCTGCTCGATAAGGATAGATCGAAAGCCTTAAAAGAGGAAGTTGAAAGACTGAAAGAGAATGGGTTCATCAGGGTGGTGTTTTATCCATCGTGGGTCTCTAACCCAGTACTGGTTCCCAAGCCTAATGGAAAATGGCGAACCTGTGTGGATTTCACAGACCTTAATAAAGCCTGCCCAAAAGATTGCTTCCCACTCCCAAGGATCGACCAGCTGGTCGATGCAACTGCAGGACATGAGATCCTCTCTTTCATGGATGCATACTCAGGATACAATCAGATCAGTATGCATCCCCCTAATGAGGATCACACTAGCTTTCGGACCGATACAAGGTTATACTATTATAAAGTAATGCCATTCGGACTGAAAAACGCTGGTGCAACTTACTAGCGATTGGTTAACCACATGTTTAAGGAGTTAATTGGAGTAAACATGGAGGTGTATGTGGACGACATGCTGGTAAAGTCAAAAAAGGCAGAAGGACATGTGAAGGATTTACAGGAGTGTTTCAATGTTTTGAACAAATATCAGATGAAGCTAAATCCTCTCAAATGTTCCTTCGGAGTAGGATCAGGAAATTTTTGGGGTTCATTGTTAATTCAAGAGGAATCGAGGCCAACCCCGAAAAGATCAAAGCCCTGATCGACATGAAATCGCCTATGAAAATCAAGGATGTGCAAAGTTTAACTAGAAGGATTGCCGCGCTCAATAGATTCATTTCAAAGTCGACAGATAAATGCTTCCCTTTCTTTAATCTACTTAGAGGCAACAAGAAGTTCAAATGGACTGGAGACTGCGAACAGGTTTTCCAAGCCTTAAAAGCCCACATGGCACAGCCTCCTGTTTTATCAAAGCCTATAGAGGGGGAAACTTTGTTCATTTACCTGGCGATCACCGAATATGCTGCTAGTGCGGTGCTAGTACGAGAAGAAGAAGGCGTACAAAAGGTAGTTTATTATGTTAGTAAGAGGTTAATTGGTGCCGAATTGAGGTATCCTCCCATAGAAATATTAGCCTATTGTTTAATCTTGGCCTCAAGGAAGTTACGTCCTTACTTCCAAGCCCATCCCATCACAGTCTTAACTGACCAGCCCCTTTGGCAAGTTCTACAAAAACTGGAGGCGGCTGGACGTTTGTTAAAATGGGCAGTCGAACTCGGACAGTTTGATATCACATATTCACCGCGAGCAGCAGTAAAAGGACAAGTCTTGTAACGCCCTGGATAACCAAGACCGTTACACTGTGTGTTTTAAATAGTGCAAGACTTGCTAATAATCAAGTCATTTAGACAAAATGTGAATCCAACGTCATCAACGGATTAGGAATAAAAGATTTTGGTTACATACAGGCTATTTTCATTAAAAATGACAGTTTAATACATGGCAACCTAAAACAGGGTTTAAATGTCTTAGTTACAGCAAATTCTGTAGGTTATAAGCAATTCAAGCCACTCTAATGGAAAAATATACATTTTAGGTTTCCGTCCCTGTACAATTCCTCGACCGTGGCGGCCGAGCAGCTGACAATGTACACCTCGCCCCCAGAGCTCTCCAACTCATGGTTGACTCGGCCTACCCTTGCCTTTACCTGCACCACGTAGCACCCGTGAGCCGAGGCCCAGCAAGAAAGCATGATATCATAGCAAGATCAACATCATTAATCAAATATTCCACAATGCACAACCAGGAATTCAGCAATTCAGAACATTTATCCAATCAGGGATAACACTCAGCAGATTAACAGTTTATCATCCAGACAGTCAACCAATCATATCCATAGCACAATATTCACGTTCATAATCAACAGTATATCACATCCATCAAATAATATTCAGGGTCGGCGCCCTTAGGTCGCACCCTCTATTTAACACACTGTCTTTGGCTCACTTGGGCCGCCCCCAGTGTAATACTCACTGACTCCGGCCAGCTTAACCGAGCTCAGTGATAAATAAGCTGCCTCAGCTACCAGTGGCTGAGCCGCGCCCTGTGCGCAAATATTGATTCCGACACTCTTAGGCCGGTTATCGCATGTCCCATGACATAATAATACCATCTCATGACATGATATACAAATATAGGGAGCTCTTAGTCCCATCGTGTCCACATAGTTAATCACACTCACATAAAAATGCATACAAACATAGGGAACACTTAGTTCCAACCTAACCACATAATCAGGTGTTGTTTTCTTACATTTAGATTTCACTAGCTCGTTCAAATTGATCCTCAAGCATGATCCCATCTAAACCTTAGCGCGTACCTAGTCACATCCATAGATCAGAATCACTACCAAAATTCAAATCCAAAACCTAGCCTCGGGACCAATCCCGAGCCCCCCCGGAAACCCTAATTCCACCAAACGGGGTGGTGGAACCAAACCCCAAGCCTCCGGGCGAAAACCCTAAGGAAAAAACTCAAAAACCCCTTCCTGGAGACAGGGTAGCGCTACAACGCTCTAAGGAGGGCGCTATAGCGCTACAAGCAGAACCAAAACGTCCAGAAAGCCCTAGCCTAGCGCTGTAGCGCCCAAAAGCTAGCGCTAGTCACAGACCAGCAGCACCCTGTTTTCCCTCTTCGACTTTCCTCGAACCAAAACCCCTTGGAACCCTTCCAACCCTCAATTACTCACCAAATTGAGTCTACCATCACCTATATCTCATCCCATACAACTCAATAACACAAGACCTAACCACATGCATCATCAAACTAGAAAAACAAACATTGAACCCAAGAACTGAAAGATTCAACCAGAAACTCAGATACTTAGAACATCAAAGCCAGAACTTGTTACCTTCTATGGAGGATTTCGACCTTAGGTTATTCCTAGCGTCCAATTAGCCTCAAGCCCTTCAACTCCTCAGGTTCATATCCCTTTATTCCATCCAAAACTCAAACTTAGAAACCATCACATTAAAACCCAGAAAATCACATCAGGAAACCTTAAAACTTACCTCAATTGACTGGCTAAATCCTGCTAGTTCTTCTAGCTTCACCAAGGTCCTTAGCCCTAAGCTCCATCTTGAGCTTACTCTGGAATTCCAGCTCCAAAACTCACAAAGAATGGTGAAGAGATGACCCAGCCGAATGAGAGAGAGAGATAACACTAAGTGTCCTGTTTTTCTTTCTTTCTTTCCTTCTTCTTTTCTTTTTCTTAAGTTTCTGAGTTTATCTACAACCTCCACTAATATCATAAAGCAGATTATAGACTATCCTTTAATAAGCCAAATGACCACCTTGCCCTCCCAATAATAACTAAACCTTTAAATCATCCTAAGGGCATTTTGGTCATTACTCCCAATTCCTGCTAATTCCCTTAATGTCCTTAATATTTACTGCTTACTTTCCAATACCCAACTAATTACCAATTATATTTCTCCAAATTCCCAAATACATCCCCAGGCTCACCCCGAGCCGAGTATAAATCCCCGCTGTGACTTTCCCGCTATATCGCTTGTTAGAATCGCCTCGAGCCACAAGGTGCAGACATACCCACATAATAATGTGGTCTCAACATTAGCCTACCAATATACGCCCAAGTATGCAATTCCGCTCTCAATGAGCCAAATTACCAAAATACCCTCACAATAGAGTATATAACCCTATGCATGCCTTTATCATCATATAATAATATGACCCACATAATCATGTATACAATCACATAATAGCACAATAAATCAATTATGGCCCTCCCGACCTCCTAATCAAGGTCCTAAACCTTATTAGGGAAATTTGGGTCGTTACAAGTCTTGGCTGATCTTATCACTGAATTCACTGAGCTCCCAGACAACGAGCAGTGCGAAAAACCTAGTACGCCTGAGCCCCAAGTCGAAGCTCCTTCGTGGAGGTTATTCACGGACGGATCGTCCAATGAATCTCACGTAGGAGTAGGAGTGATATTGATAATGCCAGAAAGGCATCGATTTCACTACGCTATTAGATTCAATTTCACCGCATCAAACAATGAAGCCGAATATGAAGCACTCCTCGCTGGGCTAAGGTTGGCTAAAGACATGAGAATAAAAGTGCTGGATATTTACAGTGATTCACAGCTGGTAGTGAATCAGGTCTTAGGGGAATATCAAGCACGGGGCCTGAAAATGGTGGCCTACCTGAACAAAACCAAAGATCTGTTGGCGCAATTTGAAAAGTATACCCTCCAGCAGATACCTCGAGATCATAATTCAAACGCAGATGCCTTAGCCAAACTCGCAAGTGCAAAACATGCTGACACTTTAAATATAGTGGCAGTGGAACGGCTACGCGAGCCGAGCATACGAGCAGGTGAAACCAGTATGGAAATTCGGATAGAAGATACATGGATGGCACCGTACTTGGAGTATCTCACGAATGGTGTACTACCAGTAGATAGAAACAAAACCAGGACTCTTCGGAGACAGGCTGCTAGGTACATATTGGTCGATGGTATTCTGTACCAAAGGGGATACTCCATGCCACTGCTCAGATGTATTACATCAGAAAAGGCTAAAGAGCTGATGAAGGAAGTACATGAAGGCTTCTGTGGGGATCACGCTGGGGGGCAGAGCTTATCAAAAAAGATTCTGAGGCAGGGCTATTTCTGGCCGACTATGAACGAAGACTCAATGGAGTTTGTGTGCAAATGTGATAAGTGTCAGAGATTTTCCAAGATCCCACGCGCAGCTCCCAATGAGTTAAAGAAAATGCAGAGTCCATGGCCCTTTGTAGTATGGGGTATCGATTTAATTGGATCCTTGCCAATGGGAAAAGGTGGAGTAAAACACGCAGTCGTAGCAGTTGACTACTTCACCAAATGGGTCGAGGCTGAGCCACTCACTACCATAACGACAAAGAAAGTTCTTGACTTTGTCATCAAGAACATTGTTTGCCGGTATGGATTGCCTCAGAAGATTGTCTCAGACAACGGCACCCAGTTTGACAGCGACCTATTCACAGACTTCTGCGAAAGGCATGGAATCGTCAAAAGCTTTTCTTCATTCGCGCATCCACAAACAAATGGGCAAGTCGAAGCAGTGAATAAAACACTTAAGGATACCCTGGAGAAAAGGCTCGAAGAAGCTAAAGGAGCATGGTCGGAACAACTGCCCAAAGTACTTTGGTCGTATAGAACTTCTCATCGAACAGCAACAGGTCATACCCCATTTTCTTTAGCATACGGGTATGAGGCTATGTTGCCAGTCGAGTTAGATCCGCCCTCACATCGAAGAATCACATACGACCAAGACCAGAATAGCCAACTGTTGATGGAGTCCCTAGACTCGCTTGAAGAGAAACAAGAAAAAGCCCAAATACGAGTAGCTGCGTACCAGCAAAAAGTCGCCCGGTATTTTTAACTCGAAAGTAAAAGAAAGAAAGTTCAACGTCGGGGACCTAGCACTTCGACGAGTTTTCTTAAACACCCGCGACCCAGCTGCTGGAGTACTCGGACCAAATTGGGAAGAACCTTACCAGATTGAAGAAGTCCTTCACCCAGGCACATACAAACTTGCACGCTGAAATGGAGATCTTGTTCCGCGCTATTGGAATGGAGAACACCTGCGCAAGTATTATCAATAAACAGTCCTTCTTAAAGGACTAGCTTGTATTAATTTTTACTTTTTACAAGTTTTGAAAAAGGGTTAGTCATGTTATATGACTGATCACTTATAAGTGTAACATCTTTTAAAGATCACTCGTAAGACATGTTTAGTCCATTTTAATACGAGAATTATAAGGGACTGTACGCAACCAGTCATTCTTGCCAACCTTTGTAATTTTTTTTTTACAAGTATTTGTTCATTATGTGTGTTGTTTTGCTGTATTATAAGTGTTGCATTTTATACCGAGCAGTATTGTTCATACAGATCGTGGCCAAGGCAAGTGACCAAGGACCTAAAGCTCCTCAGTCACTTGGGGGGCATATAAGGTACATCGATAGCAAAGCATACCAAGAGGTATGTAAACACATGAACAAAATAAGTGAAAGCATGCTATGGTACTTAGAGTATTTTTCAAAATTTATATTTTGTTAAATGAGGCCAAAGTACTATGCTAAGTTCGGTCATGCGAATAGATGTTATAATAAAGCAGAAGTATTATAATATCAAAAGAATTCTTTTACACCGCGAGCAGTACTGCTCGGATGTAACTATTCAAATAAAAGTAAAAAGGCTGCCCTTGCAGCATTAAAAGTAAATTGTCTGTATGGTACGACATATGGGTCATATAGTTGAGATAAAAGAAAAATAATTTTTAAGGAGCTTGAGGGTCCTGAGGGTCTTGAGGAGTGCCTTGGTCGGCGGAAGGGCCGGCTTCAGCATCTACATCATCAATCCCCCCTGCCAGGGAGATCTCTGGAGAGGCAAGCACTTTGGCCTTTTCTTCTTCTTCCAGTCGGATGGCGTATTGCGCCATTAGAGTCCTTTTCAAGTGTTCAGACAAGTAGTAGAAGTTAGCCTCCCGGTTATGCTTCCAGAATTCATAGAAGCAGAGATGAGTGGCCTCCTTGTATTTCTTTAGATCCCTGGCCCCGGCCTCTTCGAGCTCCCACACTCGTTATCCAAGCTCCTCTGCCTCCTACCTGCCGGCAACCAGATCAAGCTCGAGCTGCACAGATTCTTGATAGTTGAGCTTGGCACTTTCCTTGAACTTTTCCTTGGTCTCGTTGGCTTTCTTCAAGGTATCCCGGGTAGCCAGCAGAACCTGAGTCAGATTAGCTTTGTCCTCGAGCAGTTGATCTTTCTGCTTGGACAGCTCCGTCTTCTCCTCGAGCAGCTCGCCGTTCTGTTTTGTGAGCTCGATGTTTGCAGCCTCGAGTGCTTGCTTAGTCTTGACAAGCCTGGAGTCAAAGTTCCTTCTCCGAGACACCAGCACCCCAGTACGGCGCCAGCCAGCAGTTAGAGTCAGCAGCCCCTGAAAACA
Source organism: Humulus lupulus (assembly GCF_963169125.1). Classification (NCBI taxonomy): domain Eukaryota; kingdom Viridiplantae; phylum Streptophyta; class Magnoliopsida; order Rosales; family Cannabaceae; genus Humulus; species Humulus lupulus. The sequence goes on from NC_084796.1 coordinate 147,963,675, forward strand.
GATAGAAAAGGATGTATGAAGTAAAGAAGGGAAATCAAAGATAAATATTACAGCAGCAGGAATTAACTTACGCTAACTATCTCATTCAGCCCTCTATTGAGGACTTGGTCAACCTTCATAGAGGCGGTGTCAGTAATAGCTGTCTGGCTGCGTTTATGCTTGGAGAGTTTGTATATCCTCTCCCTAGCCGAGCTAACCACTAGGCAGGGCAGGGAGCCTTCGGGCTAGGTGTTCAGTGCCTCCCTACTGGGAGCCTTAGGAAGAGGTTGTTGGTCGGCGGGAGTAGAGGCCGGCTGCTCGGGGGATGGTGGAGGAGGTGAGTTCTCCTTCGAAGGGGTAGTGGTTGAAGGTTCATCAATTCGAGCCTTCTTTGAGGGAGTCTTGCTGCTCTCCCCTTGAGCCCTCTTGCTATCTTTCTTTTGGCCAGAAGAAGCAGCAGCATCCTTGTAGTGCTCAAAGACGTCATCGAAGTCCATATCTGCACAAAACAAAACAACGCGAACAGTAAGACTAAATAGTTGCGCAGGGTAAAAGAATGAAAGTAAAAGGATTACAAGTAGAGTACGCGCGCTACAACTATTGGTCGTTACATTATTTACTGAACTACCTACTGCTTGGAAGAAATATGAATTTAAGGAGGGTGCATTCTTAAAGTTTCCATCCCCATCGAATAGATGACAGGGAATTGGCAAATGGTTTAAAAGCGAGATTAATATACCGTTTTCATCCGACGAGTCGTCAGAGAGTTATGTAGGCTCAGCAGCCTTTTGTTTTCCTTTTCCCTTAGGAGCCAAGGGCCTCTCTATTCGGTGAGTGACGGCAGGTTCCTTGATTGTAACCCCAGTTGTTCTCCGCGGAGGAGACGCTTGGGGCTGCTGCTCGGGTTCCACTTCGGCATGAGCGTCTTTTGCCGAAGGTTCACTCGTTGCTGGTTGGAGATTCCAGAGGCCGGCCAACCTAAGGTTAGCCTCCATAACTAAATTTTTGACACTCTTATCAGCATTCGGCATGCTGGCTAAGAGTGTCGCCCTTGACTCCATCCCTGGAGTTGGGATTGGACGCAACCATGGGCCTGAAACACATTGAAAATTCAAGACATTGAGGCAGAAAAACACCAAGTGAAGAAGCTAGCGACGTGAGATTTTTTACCTCCTCGGGTGAAGGCCAAGTTGTCTACGACTAGGTCGAGCGTAAGGAAGTACTCCTGGTGATACCTCCCCACATTGGAGATATGGGTAGTGTCAGTCAGGAAAGTGCGCCCGGTTTCTTGGTGGAAAAAATGGAAAAACCCCGTGCCTTCTTGGTTGGGGTTGGATTTAAGGTCAAATGGGAAGTTGACCTCATGTGGAGACGGGGCAGGCCAATTTTTTTGCCTGTACAAGATATAGAGTGCAGCAAGCATTCTATAGCCACTCGGGGTGATTTGGAAGGGGGCAACTCCGAAATAATTTGCCACCCCCTGAAAGAATGAGTGAAGAGGCAAAGTGGCACCTGCCTCAATGTGAAACCGCGACCAGGCGCTGTAAGCCTCGCCAGGCAAGTTAGCCCTTTGGTCGAGGGAAGGTTTGACCAGGGTCACCCCTGTCAGTTTATATTTATTTAAATAGTTGGCGATCATCCTGATCGTCACTCTACTCTCAGGGACAACATGCCACTCGACATCCGGCTGAGTAGCGTGTCAAGGACGGGCATGCCTATGCACATTGGCATCAGGAATATTTTCGCTTCGACCACTGGTCGATGGGGCATCAGCAGTAGGCTGGCAGGAGGTGTTGGGAGTTTTTGTTTTTCGAGCTTTAGTTTTGGTACGAGCCATTTTTTGGGTTGGAACTGAAGAAGTATTTGGGCTAAGGGGAGAGAAAGGAATGTCTGGTATCAAAGTAGAAGGACGTTCTTCACCTTCAAGCAACTGAGCTAGGAGGTCCTCTTCAATGGGTCTTTCTCCTCCCCAAGGGTCTTGCATATGAACTGCAAACAAACAAAGGAGGAGATAAGACGCATAACCTGGGAATTTATGTGGGAAGTTGGGGTAACATTGCTCGCGTCTATTGACCAGCAGCATCCTAACCAAACACTAAATTTTATGCTAGCAGTTTGAAAAACGGATCAAAAAGGAAAGTAAAACGTTTTCTGAAAGGAAGCTTTTTCAACTCCTAAAGGGCGAGAAAACCCCAGTTTTTCAACTAGCCTAAAAATCAAATTTTTACGTCGATTTTGCGTCCTAAATCTATGATCCTTACTATCAAACTAACTCCTAACTCATATAAAGCACAAATACACTACCTTATCACGCATCAAATGGTTTATACAAAATCCTCACAAATTTTTACTCAAGAACGCAAAAAATTTCAGAGTATAGTAGCAGCAGGCATGGCATCACGAAGAGTTTAAAAGATTAAGAAATTACCTGAGCAAAGGTTGGAGATTCTGAAAAATGAAAAGCTTTGAGTTTGAAAGATCCTCAGCAGTGCGTCTAAAATTTTCGAAATTCTGGACTCGAGAGTAAAGTTCTTGAATGTTCTTGACAGAAAATGGTGAGTAAAAGATTATAAGGGAGATGAGGAGATTACTTATAGAGGCTGAAGTGTAACAAAAAGTGGCAATCATGACTTTCCCTTTTTCGAAGCGTGGGGGAGTGTATAAGCCGTCAAAATGGTTTCTTGAAAACTGGAAAGGCTTGATTAGACATAATTAGGTCACGGTTTTCAAAAACGTACGAGGGCTCTGACAGATTTTGTTGGACATATGAACAGTTGTTTTCCTAAAGTTTATTTATTGCTGGTCGCACTTGTTGACCCTGATTTTGGTCAATTGACACAGAGTAAAAAATGCTTGATGTGGACAGATATGTTGAAATGAGAATAATGACAAAAACAGTAAAGCACACAAGAATTTATAGTGGTTCGGCCCCAGAATCTGGTAATAACCTACGTCCACTTGAGCTGTTATTGATATAAGATTCAAAGGAGTGATCAAAGAACTAGGGTTCAATGAGTTTCACAAACCTCTGAAGAACAGAAAAATATATCGAATGTGATAGCTCTAATACACTTGTAAAACTCTAATCTCAAATAATTAGAAAGCCAAAAGTCCCTTCCTTGAGCTATCTTTCTCTATTTATAGGCTCAAGGAAGATTACATTAATTTGTTACAGATATTCTTTCCTAAATAATCGAATACTCAGGAAATCATGGGAGATAATTTCGGATATGATTATAACTGCATAAGATTTTCTCCAAATATAGCGAGTATACGACCAAGCTGGTCATATATAAAGATTGAGCGTTGCGCCATAGACATCTTTCTGGTCGATGGTCGAACAAGACTTCTGCCAGATGTCAGCCACGTGTACCAAACGCCTGCCATGTCATCCATGCTTGTTTTTTGGATAACATTTTCCCCCCAAGTTTGTTTAGTGCGACTAGCAATAAAGAAACTTTAGGGAAATAACCGTTCATATGCCCCACGAAATCTGTCAGAATCCTCGTGCGTTTTTTAAAACCGTGACATAATTATGTCTAATCAAGTCTTTTCGGTTTTCAAGAAATCAATTCAACGGCTTATACACTCCCCCACGTTACAAAAATGGGAAAGTCATGATTGCCACTTTTTTCTATACTTCAGCCTCTATAAGTAACCTCTTTATCTTTTTTATAATTTTTTACTCACCATTCCAATCAAGAACTTCAAGAACTTTGCTTCAGAGCCCAGAATTTCGAAACCATTCAGACGTCCTGCCGAAGATCTTTTCGACTCAAAATTTTTATTTTTCTGAATCTCCATCTTTGCCCAGGTAATCACTTAGTCTTTTAAACTCTTCATTATGCCATGCATGCTGTTACTGTGTGATTTCCTGTGTTTTTTAGTAGAATTTTATGAGGATTTTGTATAAACCATCTTATGCTTGGTAAGAGAGTGTATTTCTACTTTATATAAGTTACGAGCTAGTTCGATAGTAAGGATCATAGGTTTAGGGCGTAAGATCGACCTAAAAATTCAATCTTTAAGCTAGTTGAAAAAACTGGGTTTTTTCCCGCCCTTTAGGAGTTGAAAAAATTCCTTTTCAGAAAACATTTTATTCCCTTTTTGATCCGTTTTTCAAACTGCTAGCACCAAACTTAGTGTATGGGTAGGATGCTGCTGGTCAATAGACGCGACCAACGTTATCCCAATCTCCCACGTAACTCCACATGCTATGTGTCTTATCTCCTCCTTTGTCTATTTGCAGTTCATATGCAAGACCCTTGGGGAGGAGAAAGACCCATTGAAGATGACCTCCTAACTCAGCTGCTTGAAGGTGAAGAAAACCCCTCTACTCTGATACCATATATCCCTTTCTCTCGCCCTAGCCCAAACCCTTCTCTAGTTCCAACCCAAAGAATGGCTCGAACAAAAACAAAAGCTCAAAAAAGGAAAACCCCTAACTCCTCAGGCGAGCCTACTGCTGATGCCCCCTCAACCAGTGGTCGAGGTGAAAATGTTCCTGATGCCAATGTACAAAGGCATGCCCGTCCTCGACACGCTGCTCAGCCGGATGTCGAGTGGCATGTTGTTCCCCAGAGTAGAGTGACGATGCGGATGATCGCCAACTACTTAAATAAGTATAAATCGACAGGGGTGACCCTGGTTAGTCCTTCCATCGACCAGAGGGCCATCCTGCCAGGCAGGGACTACAGCGCCTAGTCGTGGTTTCACATTGAGGCAGGTGCCACTTTGCCTCTCCACTCATTCTTTCAAGGGGTGGCAAATTACTTTGGAGTTTCCCCTTTCCAAATTACTCCAAACGGGTATAGAATGCTGCCCGCACTCTATATCCTTTACAAACTCAAAAAATGGCCAGAGCCCACTCCCCACGAGGTCAACTTTCTTTTTGACCTTAAGTACAACCCTAACCAAGAAGGTACGGGGTTCTTCCACTTTTGTCATCAAGAAACCGGACGCATTTTCTTGTTCAACACTACTCACATCTATAATGTGGGGAGGTACCACCAGGAATACTTTCTTACTCCCGACTTAGCCGCAAACAACTTGGCCTTCACCCGAGGAGGTAAAAATTCTTACGTCACTAGCTTCTTCGCTTAGTGTTTTTCTGCCACAATGTCTTGACATTTCACTGTGTTCCAGGCCCATGGTTACGTCCAATCCCAACTCTAGGGATGGAGTCAAGGGCGGCACTCTTAGCCATCATGTCGAATGCTGATAAGAGTGTCAAAAATTTAGTTACTGAGGCTAACCTTAAGCTGGTCGGCCTCTGGAATCCCTAACCAGCGACGAGCGAACCTTCGGCGGAAAACGCCCAAGCCGAAGTGGAACCCGAGCAGCAACCCCAAGCGTCTCCTCCACGGAGGAGACCAACTGGGGTTATGATCAAGGAACCTGCCGTCCCTCGTCGAGCAGAGAAACCCTTGGCGGCCTGCCGAACTTTCTGATGACTCGTCGGATGAAAACGATATAATAATCTCGCTTTTAAATCATTTTCCAATTCCCTCTCATCTATTTGATGGGGATGGCAACTTTAGGAATGCTCCCTCCTTAAATTCATATTTCTTCCAGGAACTAGGTAGTTCAGTAAATAATGTTACGACCAGTAGTTGTAGCGCGGGTACTTTACTTGTAATCCTTTTACTTTGATTCCTTTATCCTTCATGACCATTTAGTCTTACTGTTTGCGTTGCTTCCTTTTGTGAAGGTATGGACTCCGAGGACATCTTTGAGCACTATCAAGCTGCTGCTGCCTCTTCTGTCCCGAAGAAGGATAGCAAGAGGGATCGAGGGGAAAGCAGCAAGACCCCCTCAAAGAAGGCTCGAACAGACGATGCTCCAGCCACCGCCCCTTCCAAGGAGAACTCACCACCTCCACCCCCTTCCGAGCAGACGACTCCCACTCCTGTTAATCCACAGCCTTCTTCTAAGGCTGCTGACAAGGAGGCACTGGACACCTCGCCCGAACGATCCCTGCCCAGCCTCGTGGTCGGCTCAGCCAGGGAGAGGATATACAAGCTCTCAAAGCACAGATGCAGCCAGGCCGCCATTACTGAAACTGCCTCAATGGAGGCTGATCAAGTCATCAACAGAGGGCTGAATGAGATAGTTAACGTAAGTTATCTCCTGCTACATTATCATTTATGTCTGATTTCTTTTCCTTACTTTATCTCACTCTTTGTCATCAGGGGCTGCTAACTTTAACTACTGGCCGGCGCCGTGTTGGGGCGTTGGTTTCTCGGGGAAAGAACTTCGACTCCAGGCTTGCCTAGACTAAGCAAGCATTTGAGGCTGACTACAACAAGCTTCTCGACGAGAATAATGAGCTGTCCAAATAGAACGAACAACTATGCGAGGACAAAGCTACTCTCACCAAGGAGCTTATGGATGCCCAAGATGCCTTGAAGAAAGCCAACGACTCCCGGGAGAAATTCAAGGAAAGTGCCAGGCTCAACACTCAAGCATGTAATCAGCTTGAGCTTGATCTAATCGCTAGCAGGCAGGAGACAAGGGAGCTTGAAAAGCGAGTGCAGGAGCTCGAGGAGGACGGGGCCAAGAATTTGAAGAAGTATAAGGAGGCCACTCACCTCTGCTTCTACGAATTTTGGAAGCACAACCGGGAGGCCAACTTCAACTACCTGTCCGAGCGGTTGAAGAGGACTCTGATGGCGCAGTGCGCCATTCGGCTAGAAGAAGAAGAAAAGGCCAAAGTGCCTGCCTCCCCAGAGATCTCCTTAGCAGAGGGGATTGATGGCGCTGGTGCTGACCAAGGCACTCCTCCCAAACCCCAGGATCCTCCAGCTCCTTAATAATTGTTTCTCTTTTTTCTTTTTATTTCATTTTCATGGCCCACGGGTCGTATTGTAAAGACAATTTGTTTTTATTGCTGCAAGGGCAGCTTTTTACTTTTAATTAAAGAATTACATTCGAGCAGTACTGCTCGCGGTGTAAAAGAATGCCTTTTGATATTATAATATTTTTGTCTATTATAACATCTGTTTGCATGACCGAACTTAGCATAGTACTTTGGCTTGATTTAACAAAATATAAAATTTGAAAAATACTCTAAGTATCGTAGCATGCTTTCACTCATTTTGTTCATGTGTTTACATACCTTTTGGTATGCTTTGCTACCGATGTACCTTATATGCCCCCCAAGTGATCGAGGAGCTTTAGGTCCTTGGTCACTTGCCTTGACCATGACCTGTGCGAACATTACTGCTCGATAGGAAATTCAACACTTTATAATACAACAAAACAACACACGTAATGAACAACTACTTGTAAATTTTTTTTACAAAGGTTGGCAAGAATGACTGGCTGTGCATAGTCCCTTATAATTCTCGTATTAAAATGGACTAAACATGTCTTTACGAGTGATCTTAAAAAGATCTTACACTTATAAGCGATTAGCCATACAACGTGGCTAACTCTTTTTCAAAACTTGTAAAAAGTAAAAATTAATACAAGCCAGTCCTTTAAAAAGGACTGTTTATTGATAATACTTGCGCAGGTGTTCTCTGTTCCAATAGCGTGGAACGAGATATCCATTTAAGTGTGCAAGCTTGTATGTGCCTGGATGAAGGACTTCCTCAATCTGGTAAGGTCCTTCCCAGTTTGGTCCGAGCACTCCAGTAGTTGGGTCGCGGGTGTTTAAGAAAACTCGTTGAAGTACTAGGTCTCCAACATTGAACTTTCTTTCTTTCACTTTTGAGTTAAAATACCGGGAGACTTTTTGCTGGTACGCAGCTACTCGGAGTTGGGCTCTTTCCCGCTTCTCTTCAAGTGAGTCTAGGGACTCCATCATCAGTTGGGTATTCTGGTCTTGGTCGTATGTAATTCATCGGTGTGAGGGGGGATCTAACTCGACGGGCAACATAGCTTCATACCCATATGCTAAGGAAAACGGGGTATGACCTGTCGCTGTTCGATGAGAAGTTCTATACGACCAGAGTACTTCAGGCAGCTATTCTGGCAATGCTCCTTTAGCGTCTTCAAGTCTTTTCTTCAGGGTATCTTTAAGTGTTTTATTCACTGCTTCAACTTGCCCATTTGCTTGTGGATGTGCAACTAAAGAAAAGCTTTTGAGGATTCCATGTCTTTCGCAGAAGTCTGTGAATAAGTCGCTGTCAAACTGGGTGCCGTTGTCTGAGACAATTTTTTGAGGCAAACCATATCGGCAAATGATGTTCTTGATGACAAAGTCAAGAACTTTCTTGGTCATTATGGTAGCGAGCGGCTCAGCTTCGACCCATTTGGTGAAGTAGTCGACTGCTACGACTGCATATTTTACTCCACCCTTTCCTGTTGGCAGGGATCCAATCAAGTCTATACCCCATACTGTGAAAGGCCAAGGACTCTGCATCTGCTTTAACTCATTGGGAGCTGCGCGTGGGATCTTGGAAAATCTTTGACACTTATCACATTTTCGCACAAACTCCATTGAGTCTTCGTTCATAGTCGGCCAGAAATAGCCCTACCTTAGAATCTTTTTTGCTAAACTTTGCCCCCCAGCGTGATCCCCGCAGAAGCCTTCATGCACTTCCCTCATCAGTTCTTTAGCCTTTTCCGATGTAATACATCTGAGCAGTGGCATGGAGTATCCTCTTCGGTACAGAACACCATCGACCAGTATGTACCTAGAAGAAGCCTGTCGTTGAAGAGTTCAGGCTTTGTTTCTATCTTCCGGTAATACACCATTCGTGAGATACTCCAAGTATGGTGCCATCCATGTATTCTCCATCCGGATTTCCATATTGGTTTCGTCTGCTCGTATGCTAGGCTCGCACAATCTTTCTACTGGCACAATATTCAAAGTGTCTGCGTCTTTCGCGCTTGCGAGTTTGGCTAAGGCATCTGCGTTCGAATTCTGATCCCGAGGTATCTGCTGGAGGGTATACTTCTCGAACTGAGACAACAGATCTCTAGTTTTGTTCAAGTAGGCCACCATTTTGAGGCCTCGTGCTTGATATTCCCCTAGGATCTGATTCACTACCAGCTGTGAATCACTGTAAATATCCAGCACCTTTATACTCATGTCTTTTTCCAATCTTAACCCAGCGAGGAGTGCTTCATATTCGGCTTCATTATTTGATGCAGTGAAGTCGAACCTAATAGCGCAGTGAAATCGATGCCCTTCTGGCGTTATCAATATCACTCCTGCTCCCGCGTGAGATTCGTTGGATAATCCATCCATGAATAACTTCCACGAAGGAGCTTTAGCTTGGGGCGCGCTCTAGGCTCTTCGCACTGCTCGTTGTCTGGGAGCTCAGTGAACTCGGCAATAAGATCAGCCAAGACTTGTCCTTTTACTGCTGCTCATGGTGAATATGTAATATCAAACTGCCCGAGTTTGACTGTCCATTTTAATAAGCCTCCAGCCGCCTCAGGCTTTTGCAGAACTTGCCGAAGGGGCTGGTCAGTTAAGACCGTGATAGGATGGGCTTGGAAGTAAGGACATAACTTCCTTGAGGCCAAGATCAAGCAATAGGCTAACCTTTCAATTGGTGGATACCTCAATTCAGCCCCGATTAACCTCTTGCTTACATAGTAAACCGCCTTTTGTACGCCTTCTTCCTCTCGTACTAGCACTGCACTGGTAGAAAATTTGGTGATCACCAGGTAAATGAACAAAGTTTCTCCGTCCATGGGTTTGACAAAATAGGAGGTTGTGCCATGTGGGCCTTTAAGGCCTGGAAAGCTTGCTCGCAGTCTCCTGTCCATTCGAACTTCTTTTTGCCTCTAAGTAGATTGAAGAAAGGGACGCATTTATCCGTCGACTTGGAAATAAATCTACTCAGTGCGGCAATTCTTCCAGTTAAACTTTGCACATCCTTGATTTTCATTGGCGATTTCATGTCGATCAGGGCTTTTATCTTGTCGGGGTTGGTCTCGATTCCTCTCGAATTCATAATAAACCTAAAAAATTTCCCTGATCCTACTCCGAAGGAACATTTGAGAGGATTTAATTTCATCTAATACTTGTTCAGAATGTTGAAACACTCTTATAAATCCTTCACATGTCCTTCTGCTTTTTTCGACTTTACTAGCACGTCGTCCACGTACACCTCCATGCTCACTCCTATTAACTCCTTAAACATGTGGTTAACCAATCGCTGGTAAGTCGCACCTGCGTTTTTCAGTCCGAAGGGCATTACTTTATAACAGTATAACCCCGTATCAGTCCGAAAGCTGGTGTGATCCTTGTCAGGGGGATGCATACTGATCTAATTTTATCCTGGGTATGCATCCATGAAGGAGAGGATCTCATGTCTTACAGTTGCATCGACCAGCTGGTCGATCCTTGGGAGTGGGAAGCAATCCTTTGGGCAGGCTTTATTGAGGTCTGTGAAATCCACACAGGTTCGCCATTTGCCGTTAGGCTTAGGAACCAGTACGGGATTAGAGACCCACAATGGATAGAACACCACCCTGATGAACCCATTCTCCTTTAGTCTTTCGAATTCATCCTTTAAGGCTTTCGATCTATCTTTATCGAGCAACCTTCTTTTCTGTTGCACGGGTGGAAAACTCTTGTCAACATTTAGGACATGGCTGATAACTGCAGGATCTATCCCAGCCATGTCTTTGTCTGACCAGGCAAAGACTTCCTGGTTCTTTCGCAAAAATTCCACCAGTGCATGCTTCGTGGTTGCTTCTAAGTTTTTCCCGACCTTCACAACTCTGGTCGGGTCTTTTTCGTCAAGTTGGACCTCTTCCAGGTCCTCGACGGGTCCAACATCTTCTTCAAAATCCCCAAAGCGAGGATCTAAATCCCTATCCTCACTTTGGGCAACACCCTATTTGGTGACTCCATTACTGGATTGGGATGGTGTATCAATAGCCATCTGCAACCTATCTGTGGGAGTGCTCTTCGACGTTCCCTTCTTCACCTTTGTGACTGAGGCGTTGTAGCACTCCCTTGCTTCTCTCTGATTACCCAACATGCGTCCTACCCCTGCGTCTGTCGGGAATTTCATGGCCAAGTGCCATACTGAGGTGGCGACCCAAAGATCAACCAGTATGGGCCTTCCAATGATAGCATTGTACGCCGAAGGACAATCGACTACTATAAAAGTAGCAAGTAATGTCCTGGTAGTGGGCGCTGTACTAGCTGTCACTGGAAGTCTGATTGACCCTACTTGTAACGACCCAATTTCGCTAATAAGGCTTAAGGGCCTTGATTAGCGTGCCAGGAGGGCATGATGGGATTTATGTGTGATTTGATGAGTTAAATGCATGGTTATGATTTGAAGCATGTTATATGACTATTTGTTTATCTAAGATGCATGGCTATGTATATTAGTATGCATGTAGGCCCGGATCGTGTTAGAAGGGCATAACTGTAATTTTGGCCATGTTGGGCATAACTGCATTGATATGTGATAATTGTATTCCGTGATTTGTACCACGTGAGTGTGGTGTTATTGTTGTGATGCACGTGCCGAGACGATCCTAGAGAGCAAATTAACTTAAGAGTCACAACGGGATTTTGTACCCGGCTCGGGAGGAGCCTAGGGGTACCTCGGGAATTTTATGGTTAAGTAGAGAATTAGCGGTTAATGGTTATTGGTGATTTAGTAACTTGGGTAACCATTAGTTACTGCTGTGGGTAACAAGTTTAGTTGGAAAATGGTAGAATTGAAATATTAGTGAAAGGACTAGAGTACCCTTGAGGAATTAGTTGAGAAAGGATCATTTGGAGGGGTAGCATGGTCATTTGGCAAGGGTAATAGGCAATTCTCAGCTGGGTTTTAGTGGGTCACGGTTTGGGTATTTAGGGTCATTTGATGCCTTGATAAAATTGGAAGAGAAGAAGAAGAAAGGAGAAGAGGTGTAGATGGGGCTGAAGTTTTGAGACCTAGGAGGAGATTCAAAGGGATTTGAGGAACCAAAAACCAGATTTGAGCTAGGACTACTCAAGGTAAGATTTATATTCTGTTATTTCTTGGGTTCAAGGTTGATTTCTCAAAGTTTTAGTGTGGAATTTAAAGATAGGATGGTTGGTTTAAAGTTTGAGGAATTTGAAACTCTAGATGAGATTTTTAAGTGTGATTGTGCTTTGATCTTGATACTAATGTTGTGATTATTAATTGGTTTTGAATTGGGATCTTTGGGATGGCTTAAGGTGAGGTTTTAAGCTTGAAAATGGTGGGTTTTTTCTGGGTTCGAAGGGTCGGGCCGCGGCATGGTTCTGGGAGGGCCGCAGCCCTTGAAGGCTAAGATGCGCTGAGGATGGAGGGCGGGCCGCGGCATGGTCCTTGTAGGGCCGCGGCCCTTACCTGTTTCTGGGCATTTTTGTGGCCCTGTTTGGGGGCCATGCCGCGGCGCTTAAGGGATTTTGGGATTTTGAGATTTTAGGCTTGGGAATTTAACCTAGGGTGCTCGGGGTTGAGTCTTTTACCATATTTGGTGAAGTTCAACGTTCCGAGTACTAGAACTTGGCTTGGAAGCTCATTTAAGGATGTTTCATGTGTGTTGTGACTAGGATATTGGAGAGGCTCGTGCTAGAGGACCGTGCTCGCGGCTTGAGTGCATCAGGAGGCTCGGAATACAGGTAAGAAAACTATAACACCCGTAGGATGAGGCATGGGCCCATAGTGTGATTGCGGGGCACGGCCCTATATTGCATGTTGCATGATGAGATGATTGCAGGGCACGGCCCTATATTGCATTACATGTTAGGGTGCAGATTTAAATGAGTTGATATTTGTTTGAATGTTGTTTGATTTATGCTATATATGATTATAGTGAAATGAACGGCTATGGCCGAGGGCGGCAAGGCCGAGAACGGCAGCGGGGCCGGAAGTAACACCTAGCACATGGGATGCTTATGGTCAGGGTAGGACCCAGGGGATACGGGTGATATCCCTACGGTGAGGACCGAGACCCCAGGCTTCGGTAAGGCTTCGGGGGCGGCATGGCCGTGTTTGCTTAGTCTAATGGTTGACTTGTTTATATGTGGATTATCTGTTATGATAAACTGTATAAATTGCATATGTTATGTTCTGCATGAGTTTTCTTGCTGGGCTTCGGCTCACGGGTGCTCCGTGTTGCAGGTAAGGGCAATGACTGAGTCAACCGACCATGAGTACGGAGAGCGTGAAGCGACGCGTACATGTTTGGCATGCCCGACTGCTTTGGTTGGGGGTTTATTTGAAAATGGCTGTAATAATCTATGATTTTTAGAACTGATCAACTGTAAACTTATTTCAAGATGTAAATAGTTTTCAAACCTTATTTTGGGATCCCAAATGTCTATTACTAGAAGTTTTTATTGAAACAACGCATTTTCAAATGTTACAGCCTTAACTTTTAATTAGTCACACTTTCGCTTCAAAACCTCGGTTAGCAAGATCATTGCAAACTCTTTTGTCTTAAAACTCACTTAGTAACGGCTCTAAGGAAGTAGGGCGTTACACTACTGGGGCGAGTCCCTCACCAGAGAAGCCATAAATTGTTTGGTTGCAGGGCTCCAGGTCCTTAACGGACAACTTCATGCGTTCCAGCAAAGATTTGTACAGGATGTTCACTGAACTTCCAGTATCAACTAGTACTCTTTTCACCATCATATTGGCGATTTGAACGTCCACGACCAGCGGATCGGAATGTGGGAACCGGACATGTTGGGCGTCACTATCAGAGAAGGTTATTTCACCCTCCTCTAACCGAGCCTTCTTTGATGCCCTGTCCTCCACAGTCATCATCTCTATGTCCTGGTCGTGGCGTAGGGTCCGAGCATATCGTTCCCTCGCCTTTCCACTGCTTCCCGCGAGGTGCGGGCCTCCACAGATGGTGAGTAAAGTGCCAGCTACAAAGGTGGCGAGCGTTGGCGTGTGGGCGCATGCTCGTTGCCACCTGGAGCTTCTCGTTGGGAATTTCCCAAGGCCTGTACATATCTTCTCAAGTGTCCTTGTCTAATAAGGAACTCAATTTCATCCTTCAGCTGGTTGGATTCATTGGTATCATGTCCGTAGTCATTATGATAACGACAGAACTTGGTAGTGTCTCTCTTCGAAATATCTTTTCGAATGGGAGTAGGTTTTTTATAAGGCACACTGGAACTCGTGGCCTGATACACCTCTCCCCGAGACTCAATAAGGGCAGTGTAGTTAGTGAACCGAGGTTCATAACGATTACCCTTGGCTCATTTATTGTCAAAGGTGGAAGGCTCATTATGCGGCCGTTTCCCCCCATTCTTGCCATTGCCATTGCCGCTCCCATTGCCTTTGTCATTTCCGTTGGGCTTTGACCCATTGGCGGCTTTGGCGGGCTCGGCAATCCCCTTATCCTTGCCTGGGGGATTTCCTTCACTGGCGATGGCATCCTCAAGCTTGATGTAGCGATCAGCTCGATCCAAAAATTCCTGGGTAGTCCTGACCCCATGCTTTCTGAGGCTGTTCCAGAGAGGCATGCGACGCTTAACCCCTGCATTTATGGCCATCATCTTGCCTTCATCTCCCACTGTTTTCGCTCCAGCAGCTGCTCGCATAAAACGCTGGACGTAATCTTTCAGTGGTTCTCTGTCTTGCTGGCGTATTTCGACCAGCTGATTTTCCTCAGTTGGGTGCACACGACCCGCATAGAATTGTCCGTAAAATTCCTTCACGAACATCTCCCAGGAAACTATACTTGCAGGAGGGAATTTGAAAAACCACTCCTGTGCAGCATCAAAAAGTGTTGCAGGGAAAATCATGCACCGAGCGTCTTCGGACACTTTCTGAATGTCCATTTGTATCTCAAATTTGTTGACGTGAGATACCGGGTCACCATACCCATCAAAGTTCGGAAGCGCAGGCATCTTAAACTTGTCCTATCGTGATCGATATAAGATGTTCTTCCCCCGACCAGCTGTTGCACTGCCTGGTTGAGGGCATCTATCTGGGCCTGCACGGTGCCAGGAATCTTCGGGGCCTCTAGTTCTGGGGGAACGTACTCGTCGTGCCGTTTCTGGCGATCGTTGGTCATCCCTAGGTGGTAGGCTTCTGCCCCCCAGCGTCACGTCTTTCGGGTTGGTCATCCCTAGGTGGTAGGCTTCTGCCCCCACCTCTTTCTTCATTCTTCGACTGGCATTTCCTCTGCCTGAGTCGGCCTCATTATAATCATGGCCATCTCTGAATCTTGATTGGCTATGATGGGATCGACTGTTCCCTCGGTTGCCTTCCCTGGCTGGAACCTCTCGAGCATTAGAGGGTGGCCTGCGTTGGTCGGTAGGTCCCCGTGCATTATTATGTCGTGGGGGGCCCTGGACCGCAGAGCTTGAATCTGAGTTCCTTCTGTTGCCAGAAGGACGCTATCCTCTGCTCTGAGGGTTTGGCTCTTCGCCCCTATGGCGTCTAGGGCTGCGGGGCGGCTGCCCGGCCCTATTCTGCCTTGATTGCGGGGGATTGCCACGATCAGCTTGGGATGGAGGCCGCGCTTCAGGATCCCTTAGAGGGACATCGTCCTGAGGCATTGGTGGCTGCTTGGGCCTTTGGGGGCTCGAGGGCTGGATCGGCGGGCTAGGATTAGGGCCCCTTTGGGGTGGCCCATTTGAAGGTTGATCAGGCTGCGATGCAGAAGCAGCTTGATTCCTAGACAGCTGTAGGGCTGCTTTGAGGGCTGCCATGGCCTCCCTCTGGCGACGATCCATCTTCGCCTGCCTTTCACTCAGTTCCAGGCGCTGTCGCTCAATCTCTTGTTGCTGTCGTGCCATAATCTCGGCAGCACTTTCTTGGCTGGCCCTCAGATTGGCCAGTTCGTCCTGCAATACCCCCAGGGTATTCTTCAGCGTCTTAGAATCCAATTCTTCCTCATCGAATTCAAAATGTGGCTCATCTTCAGTCACGTTTGGAGGAGGAGGAGGCGGCTGAGATGGTGCAGCGCTAGCCGCCTGTATAGTCTTCTTGGTAGTTTTCGCCATTGATACTTCAACAATATTATATCAAGCTCTCAATGAAAGCACCAGAATGTTGACCGTGATTTTGGTCAACTGACACGGAGTAAAAAATGCTTGATGTGGACAGATATGTTGAAATGAGAATAATGACAAAAACAGTAAAGCACACAAGAATTTATAGTGGTTCTGCCCCAGAATCTGGTAATAACCTACGTCCACTTGAGCTGTTATTGATATAAGATTCAAAGGAGTGATCAAAGAACTAGGGTTCAATGAGTTTCACAAACCTCTGAAGAACAGAACAATATATCGAATCTGATAGCTCTAATACACTTGTAAAACTCTAATCTCAATTAATTAGAAAGCCGAAAGTCCCTTCCTTGAGCTATCTTTCTCTATTTATAGGCTCAAGGAAGATTACATTAATTTGTTACAGATATTCTTTCCTAAATAATCGGATACTCAGGAAATCATGGTAGATAATTTCGGATATGATTATAACTGCATAAGATTTTCTCCAAATATAGCGAGTATACGACCAAGCTGGTCGTATATAAAGATTGAGCGTTGCGCCATAGACATCTTTCTGGTCGATGGTCGAACAAGACTTCTGTCAGATGTTAGCCACGTGTACCAAACGCCTGCCATGTCATCCATGCCTGTTTTTTGGATAACAGCACTAAACAAACTTGGGGGGCAAATGTTATCCAAAAAAACAGGTATGGGTGATGTGTCAGGCGTTTTCAACATGTGGCTGACACCTGGCGGAAGTCTTGTTCGACCATCGACCAGAGAGATTTCCATGGCGCAACGCTTGACCATTGTGTACGACCAGCTTGGTTGTATACTCGATATATTTGGAGAAAATCTTATGCAGTTATGATCATATCCGATTGTCTCCCATGATTTCCTGAGTATCCGATTATTTAGGAGAGAATATCTGTAACTGATTCATGTAATCCTCCTTGAGCTTATAAATAGAGAAAGATAGCTCAAGGGAAAGGACTTTTGGCTTTTGCTTAATTAAAATTACATACTTATGAGAGAATTAGAGCTATTGTATTACGATTGTACTATTTTATCTCTCTCAGGTTTGTGAAACTCAGAGAACCCTAGTTCTTTGATCACTCCTTTGAGATCTCATATCAATAATAGCTTAAGTGGACGTAGGTCATTACCAGTTCTTGGGGCCGAACCACTATAATTTCTTGTGTCCTTTACTGTTTTTGTCATTATATTCATTCCAACACATCTATCCACATCAAGCGTTTTGACTCCGTGTCAGTTGACCAAAACGTGGGTCAACAGTGGTATTTAAGGATTTAGATTAACCTAAGGGGCAATTTAGACCTTTATGTAAGAGGATATACACGGTTTGGGAGCTGGGACTCTAGAAGAATATAGATAAAAACCGTAGGGAAGAAAGGAAAAAGAACCAGAAATTTCTTAGCTCTCTCTCTCCCATTCTCGGCACTCTCTTTCCCTCTCCTTGGCGATTGAGAGCTTGAAGAACTTTGAGGATTTTAGACTAGGAACTGAAGGATTTTACTTTTTATAGCTGGGGAAAATAGCTCAAGTGTGTGATTAACACAGAGGTAAGGCTTCATCTCTAATTTTGAGTCTCCTTACTTGTTATTGAGAGTTTGGGGTTGAATGTTGAAAATTGGATTTGTGGCTTAAGGATTGTGAAGATTCAGCTTGGGAATTAGAGGATTTATGCTTGGAACTAGACTTGAAGTAGCTCAGGGTCGAATTCCTACTCAAGGTAAGGATTTCATTGATTTCTAAAATGAATTTTCAGTTGTGGTTTAAGTTTTGAGGAGGTTTAAACCACTATGTGATTTTGAGTTTGGATGAGTGTTTGAGTTAGTTTTCTGGTGTATATGTGTTGTGATGTTGTCCATTTGGATGTTTGGGTCGAATTGGGACTTGGGTATACTTGGGTGATGATTTGGGTAAGTTTTGGCTCGGGAAAAGTAGTGGGAAATACCAAGTTTTTTGGGTTCGTGTATGGCGCCACGGCTCTATTCTTCTGTGTCGCGGCGCTGGACTGAATTAGGACAAGGGAGCCCTGCTGGGCGTCGCGGCCCTTATAGGGCTGTGCCACGGCGCTAGGCCATTTTTAGGATGTGGGATTTTGTGTTTCTAGGTTTTGGCTCATGGGGCTCGGGGGATGCTTTCACCACCTTGTGTGGGGAAACGGGAGGTCCCGAGAGCGCGGGATTGGTGTCGGGGTACAATTATGAATTGGTTAGTAACAAGAGTGTTACTTGTGTGTTGTGATTAGGTTTTCAGCGAGGCTCGGGTTAGAGGACTGTGCTCGGGATTTTAGTGCTTATGAAGCTTGGGACACAGGTAAGAGAACTGTTTGTACCCATAAAGTTGTGTGGTGTGTTGTACTGTATATATTGTTTATGTCTGCTATGTCATATATGTGATTATCACTGTTCGGCAAGAGCCGAGAGTGGCAAGAGTCGAGAGCGGTAAGTGCCGGGAGAGGCAAGGGCTGGGAGTGGCAAGAGCTGGGAGTGGCAAAAGCCGGGAGAGGAAAGGGCCGGGAGCGGCAAGAGCCGTGAGTGGCAAAAGCCGGGAGAGGCAAGAGCTGGGATCCGCAAGAGCCGGGAGTGGCAAGGGGCCGAGAACGGTATTGAGCATCGGAGTGCAAGTCGTTAGGGCAGGACCCACCTAGGATGCTGGAGTCATCCTCTCGGTGCAGACCACGAACCTAGGGCTCGGTAAAGTACTTGGGACGGCATGGCCGCTATGTGTTTAGCCTGTTGGCTGCTTTATTATATACTGTGGTAGTATTGAGCTATTGTGTGAATATACTGTTGTATTACTACGTTGTCTGGTTATAGTGCTAATGTGTTATTGCACTGCTGTATTAATAGGGCGATTTTCTATTGTGCTTTTGAGCTGGTCTAGATGTTGTGTCTTTGACCATGCTAGTAGGATCTGGTATTTGTTTGTTGCTCTGATTGAGTATGGTTTGTTGAGATATATTTTTATTGCATGATATGCTTGAAGTTCTCTTGCTGGGCATTGGCTCACGGGTGCTCTGTGGTGCAGGTAAGAGCAAATAAGCTGGATCTTACAACCATGAATTGGAGGGCATGGAGCGGTATGTACATGTTTGGCCTACCTGGCCACCATGGCTGGGGTCATTTTAAGGAACACGTTATAAACGTTCAGTTTTGTCGCTGAGGTCGACTATACTGTACCTTGGATTGTAAATGTATTTCAAAAAAGTATTTTGGGATCCCAATGTAATATTTTTACGAATTTTAATAAAAGACCAACTTTTTGTATTTAATGTTTATTAAATGAGTCTTTATTTTATCCGAACACACTTTCTAGTTTTAAACCTCAATTAGCGAGCTAATGACACATTTATATATCACCTAGTAACGACTCTAAGGAAGTAAGACGTTATAGTTAGCTTTGAAAACAAAACATACATCATCATGTATAAACCAAAATAGAGAGAAAACACAAATAATCATAGAAAAACCGACATCCTAAACTGTGTAGTCGGTCCTGATAACCACCACAAGGGGATGGCTCAGAAAACTTCTGTATACAGATGCTAGGTCTTTACACCTACAGGTGAGTGGACACCTGATCTACCTATGATGACACAGAGACTAGGTCGGGAAACAACAACATGCACAAATCATGATCACTATGGCTCTCATCGTTATAACCAAATGCAAGTGAACATGATAAGAAAGAAACATACTCCCTTTATATTTTAGAAAATTGGGCAACATAACAGTTGCATTTGAATAAAACCCAAAAATCATAACCTGCATAAATAAGTGAACAAAAATATATTTGGAACTCAGTGCCCTCAGAACAGATCAGAAACACATGCAGATTAAGTTTTTAATTTTTCAAACATTTTATAAATATTAAAATTGGAATATGTTTAATGCAATTCAATACGAGTAAAATAAGTCCAATAGTCACGTTGAGTCCCTACCTCCTTAGAATTTTCAATCCGAGCCCAAAGCGATGTTGCTAAGCTTAATGATGATCCTAGAGTGATTTAGTCCGATTTTAATATCACGTTTTTCCTACGTCCACCAAATGAGAAATCATGTCCAACGACATATAATATAACCATATTTTAAATTTCAAGTTCCGGAACCTCACCCAAGCGGTGCACAATAGCGGTTGGTGGCGGTAGTGAGCGGTGTATTGGAAACGTTGACGAAGGTAGGTGTGGCATATATCGAAATGATCACGTCAGTGAGTAGATCACGTTCATGCCAACCATTGGTCCAAAAAGTGCTCAGGCTCGCTGTAAAGTGGCGGAGATACCCAAAATCTCCCAAGAGAAAATGGTGAGTTGATCGAAATGACTTAGTGGGCGACGTTCCTCTCTTCACGCCGGTTCCAATGGTACCGACCATTTGCTGAGTGGTGGCCGGAGCTAGCTGGAAAACGCATTCAAAGTTTCACGGCGAAACTTCGGAGTTTTCTTTTAGGTGCGTCTCCACTCCGATGGCCACCAAACTTTAGGGATGAGTTTGTTGCCAGCCACTAATGGTTTAGCTCTGGCGCGTGGCAGCAACGGCAACTCCGGCGGTGGCTACTTGGTACCCTGCCATGGGTTGTTGCAGAGAGAAAAACAAGGAAAGAAAAGAAAAAGAAGAAGAAGAAAAAGAAAGAAGAAGGGTCGGGGAGGGGGAAGAAAAAGAAAAACAGATCTGAATATATAATTTTTTTTAAATAAGTGGGTCCCACCACTTATATATAATTATTTTTTTTTCTTTTTCTTTTTGACTTTTCAACTTGAAAAGTCTTAAGGTTTTACATTAACGAATGAATCAAAAGATTCAATAAGCACAACACATGAGTTCATGATTACTCAGGATTTAGATTGATTTACAAATGATCATCTATTATGATATGAATTAAATCTTTATAGCAAACATTAAGTTTATAAAAATAGTTAATTCATATTGGTCATGTCATATATAATCACTATTATATACAACACATTTACCAAGATGTCTATCCACATTAGTAAATCTAAATCTAGATTACTTGCATCTCGCATGCTTAGTAAATCGCGCCAGCAACCATTCATTAAAAATTTCATACTTTAATATGTTGTTGACTATTTTATTTATTTTATATGATTTTAATTCTTTCGTACTAATACAAGATCATATTCTCATAAATGAATATAAAATTTTCTGATATTTATACAAATTATTCAAATAATAATTATAATATTCAAATATAATAAAATTTTACTTTTACTAAAATTAATTAAATTTCTTTTCTTATGCTTTTAGGAATTTTTTTTACTTGTATACAATATTATTAACAATACTACTATGATAATACCATAGTTTATAATTACATTTTAATATACAAAATATAACTCATTTTATAAAATATCAATGTACATATAATCAATATCACAGAATATGTAACTTTCCTTTTAAGTTTTTTAATTTATTATTATTAAAAAAACATCTTTCCTTGTATGTTTGGAACCCAACACTAAAAGCTCAATATTCTGTAATTAATGAAATGATAAACATATTAAAACTACCACTAACGCACATTTCTCGTCGGTTTTTAATTTACTCCAATGAAAATTATAGTACAACTATAATATACAGTGTCATTGGTCGACGAAAAATCCACAATTATAGTCTACAATTTTGTTTATGTAAACACAATTGTTTATTATGTCACACAATTTTACCAAAAAAATAAACATATTTTGATATTTATATAAACATTATTATATGCCATATTTTTTTTTGGGGCAATTATTATATGCCATATTGATTGTAATAACAATAAACAATTTTAAAAGTTTATTTTTAATAAACTATAAACATAAACGTATATGGTTGCTTTCTTATATCACATTGAAAAGAGTAATCTATTATATGATCATTTAATATAATCATTTGTGTTCTGACAAAATAAAATATTAATATTTGTGTTTATTATGAAAAAAAGTTTGATAAAATAATTTTTCTGATAAATAAATTTGTTTATTCAGATATAAAAAGATACATATACTAATTTGTTTATCAAAATACACCACTAAATAAATAACATACTATTATATTGATTTTATTATAAATAAAATTTACAAATTTGTTTACTATATTATTGCATATAAAAAATATGTGTGTTTATTAAGCAAATAAAACTATTTATATTGTTAGTCTGTTCATTATATTGATGGAAAAAAATATGACTCAGATATAATATAAATAATTTCGTATAGAATTTTTTCTGTAAATAAAATTGCTTACTAGGTGTCAGATATAATACATACATAAATTTATTTGTTTATGCTTATTAAGATATACCATCAAATAAATAAACATAATATTATATTGATTTTATTGTCTATAAAATTTACAAATTTATTAACCATATTATTATTGCACACAAAACAACATTTTACGCTTATTACTAGGCAACAGCTCTACGCAATGCGTGCGCGATCATTACAAATTTATTTATAAAAAAAAATTAAATGTTTTTTTTATTATATTAAAAACAATAACAAAAATTATTATTATAATAAGTATAATAATTAACTAAAATTATAATTATACTCACAGCCATGCCCCTTATAATTGGTTTTATTAGCATGATTTTTATTTAGAATTTCTTTAATCTAATCATTGTCGAAATTGATAAATGCATCATCACTATTATTATGCGTATATAATTTTTATTTGAATATAATTTTGTAACCTTAGTATGAAAAATATATCTATGGATAAATAGATATATAACGTAATAAATCCAAAATAAAATGAAAGTAATATATATATATATATAATAAACTCATAAATATTTGGGTAAATACTATTTTGGCCCCATATTGGTAAGAGTTACCGATTGGACTTTCTATTTTATTAATTGACAATTTTGACTCTGTGTTTTGCAAAATAGAATGAAATAATACCCTGAGCCCGATTTTGTTCAAACTAATTTTCAATATGACTAAAATGTCCTCAGATTTTAAAGTTAGTCAATTTAATAAATTAAAAATTAATAATGAAATTGATATAAAATTTTAAAAATAAGAAAAAAAAATCATATTTTGATTGATTTAAAATTTAAAATAATCATAATAAACAAAAAAGTAAAATTTAAACTTAAACACCAAACTTAAAACTTTAATTTAATCCTTAACTTATAACATTAACCAAATTCATCACAATAAATAAAAATTAAAAAAATTATTCAAAATCGAACCAAATAATTCAAAACCCATATTCAAAACCCAAAACATGTTCTTGAGTTCATCTTTCAAACTCAGATTCAACATCAATACAAAAATTTCAATAAAAAACTCAAACCATCACCATTCCAATGAGACATAATCGAATTGTATAACTAATCAAGTTCAGCAAAACATCTTCATCAAGAATACTAGATCTGAAGTTCAAACTCATAAGATTTAAAAAATGAAAAAAAAAATTGTAATTGTCATATCTGAGACCTCACACCCACCCACGCACTTATCCTCTGTCGCATTAGATAGCTACACAACAAACATATGAAATATGTATCCCTTAAATCTGGCTCTTGTGTTCTCCATAAGTTGCTGCTTATTTTCATTTTTATTTTCTTCAGAGAACCTTGCAATGGCGGCTGCTATTGGAGCTTCAAACTCAAGTAGATCTGAACAAATCTCACTCTCATTTGTTTAAACACTGCAATATGTTCGCCTGTGCATCCCTTGCATCCCCAAGCTCCAAACTCACACACTACTAGAAATATAGGCTTTAACTTCGGGTTTTACAAATGGAATTGTTGGAAAATACATGAACACCGAAGTTAAAGCCTTCAATAGGCTTTTAACTTCAGTTTTAGGTTTAGCTCTAAAAAACGGAAGACCTTTTTGTAATAAAAAAAGGTAGAGACTTTTAACTTTGGTTATTACCAAATAACCGAAGTTAAAAGTTCTATATATCTAACCCTACTACTTCTCTCCTTTATTAGTCTGAAACGAAACCCTAAGGAAAACTTCCATAGCCACCATACGGGAGAAGAGGGTTTCACCTATTTCTCCAATTTTTTCTTGTTTTGTACCAAATTTTACGACTATATATCTTGCTAAGAAAATAGAAATACATCATAGATTTTGAATTATTTTCGATTTTTAGGGGTAAAAGAGATTATTTGGTTGTGGGTATGAGTGTGGTCGAATTTAACAATTTATTTTCGGATTTTGAATGGATTTTCAACATTCAAACATGTTCTTCAACTTGAAAATATGTATGGATCACTAAATCTATGTTTGTAAGATTTTTTTTTAATTTTTCTTTATTTTTTAGATTTATTTTATTTTTTATTTAATATATTATGTTTTGATAATATTTTAGACTTTAAGAATTGCTAATCTTGATTCAAATGTGTGTTTGGGCATTGAAAAAGGTATGAATCTCTACAAGTTTGTCTATGTTAATTTTTTTCTAAATATTTTATTTATTCGAATTTAATAAAAATTTATTTGTACTTTTCTCACTTTTTATTTATTTTTGAATGTTTATTATTAGTTATTATAAACTCAATAATTGTAATAATTTATTTTTGTTTAAAATTTTTAGGAAACGGTTGTGTTTGGTGGTATTTGGATTAAAAATTGGATTAAATATTTTGTTATTTGGGTTAAAAATTTGTCTAAATATTGTTTTTCTAGAAAAAAAAAAGAATAGACTTTGATTATTTGGGAAAAATCAAAGTCTATTCTAGACTTTTAACTTCGGTTTTTATCCAATAACTGAAATTAAAAGTCCTCAATACCTGACATAAGTATGTATCCAAGACCTTTAACTTCATTTTTTTGGTAAAAATCGAAGTTAAAAGTCTATAATAGACTTCGGTATTTTCCACATAACCGAAGTTAAAACTCCCCTTTTCACTTCGATTTTTTGAAGACTTTTAACTTCGCATGGATAGACTTCGGTTTGTATTTATGCGAGAACTGAAGTCTATCCGCCTTAAAAACCGAAGTTAAAGCCTCTTTTTGTAGTAGTGACGCCTTTCCTCCGCGTCTGACCACCTGCAACAAAAAAAGAGGAGGAGGTTCGCCTGTGCATCCCTTGCACCCCAAGCTCCAGTCCCACGTCTTTCCTTCGCGTCTGACCACCTGTCTTAGACGATATGAGGGTTCATCTCCTTGGTTGGGGTTGGGAATTGTCATTGGCTTCGATCTCCATTCTTAAGGCTAGCTCGGTTTCTACCAAAGAGAAGAATGAGATGAAGAAGAGAGGAAGGAGAGAGAGAGAGAGAGAGATGAGAGACGATAGCAAGATTCGTCTCCTTGGTAGGGGTTGGGAATTGTCCTTGGCTTTGATCTCCTTTCTTAGGGCCAGCAGGGTAAAGAAGAACAAGATAAAGAAAGAGAGGAAGGAGAGAGAGAGAGAGAGAGAGGAGAAATAAATATATTTTTTATTAATATTTTTAATACTTTAAATTAATTAAAATTATATTTTTAAAATATATTTTTAATTATTAAATGATGAAACCCAAAGGTATTTTTTTCATATTAAAAAATTGTTTGACCAAAATTGGGTTCAGGGTATTATTTTGTTCCATTTCGCAAAACGTAGGGTCTGAATTGTCATTTAACAAAACAGAGGGACCGATCGGTAACTTTTGCACAACACAAGGTCCAAAATGGTATTTACCCTTGTTATCCCTCAAAAATCCAGAGATGACGTGATGAATTAGAAAGTGGCATGTGGCATAAAAAATCAGGGGAAAACGATGAAGTATTGAAAAAAGACCGATGAGCAAAAAAGATAGGTTCAAGACCTATAGAAAGTCAACCAGGCCTAAACCCCCTAGGCGTGGTCGGCCTGGCATTGGCCCCCTAGGAGTGGTCGGCTTAAGCATGCCCAAGAACCCCTTGGGGTAGTCGACCCACCCTATCCTTCATAGGGTGGTCGACCTACACTCATAAAGACACTTCACTGGGTAAAACTCACACTCGTTCAAACTAAGATCAACGGGCCTAGCACCCAGCAAATCAACATGCCTAGCACCAAGAGGACCAACAGGTCTAGCACCCATGCTCTAAAGGGTCGTCGAGCCTAGGACCTAACTCTCATAGACCAATCAAGACTTAGTGTTTTCTCGAAGGTCTCAATTGTGCACTATTGACCACGATCTAGAGAAGACAACGAGAAGACCCACGATCTCATAATCATGGGAAGGTGGACACATATCTCTACTCCCAATGATCATGTACCAAACAACGATCCCACTCTTACTGATCATGTAACAGCCCCCTGGGTACTATAAATAAAGGACCCACGATCTAGGGCTTTGTTTCAAATGACTCTTTTTTTTCGTGGACTTTTTGGATCGATCCTTTGGGCGAACTTGTGACGAGTGAAATCAAAGTTTATCTTTGTAATTTTCTATCGAGCGATTCAATACAAAAGACTAAGTGGATTAGGTTATTACTGTTAAGAAGAACATGACTGAACCACAATAAAATTTTTGTGTGTTTATTTATGATATTTGTACTTTGTCGTATATTAGATTCATTCCGTTCAAAATGTGTTGTATATTGTACATACGACCGTTGACCAATTTCACTGGTCAATAACCCTAAATATTTAAGTATATAAAAATAAAATAAAAGTAATATTTACTCCTTAAAAGTAATAATAAAAAAAAGAGTTGTTGGTACAAAAGTATAATAAATATACTACTGCAAAAAAAAAAAAGTATAATAAATATATACAAAATGGAATAAATATTTTTCATCAAGTTTATTTAGTTTATTTTAATTTTATTATAAAAAATATTTAACATGATTTTGTTAGTATTATAATTTGTTGCATAATAGCGTTAAAACATATAAAGTAATATACTTTTTATGAAAGTAAAATTAATAAACAAAATATATATGGTTTTTGTAGTTTTATTTTCACAATAAGTCAAAATATTATCTTATTATTATGAACCTTGTAAGAGCAACATATATCCACTATAATAATTGTATTAATAGACTTATCTTTCAGTTTCATTTTTTATTAATTAATATTATATTAAATTAAACAGTTTTAGTGTGCGTTAGGTTGTGATCATCTTTAAAGTTATATATTTAATATATAATAATCAATAGAAATCGAAAGACCTGTACGTTAATTAGAGGGTAGGGTTTTATTTTAATTATTATTATATAAATTATAAATATAATATTAATCAGTAGAAATGATGTGAATGAGGGGGTTAAATGTTTATTCTGGTAATCGTAGACATATTTTAGTGTTATTACAATTTTTTTTTTCACAGAAAGGAGGAGTCAAAATATATATAACTTGTGAGTTACTCACTTTTTTAATTAAATGTTATTACTAATAAATGTTAAAAAGTTTGAATATATATATATTTTTTAAATTAATTGTTGCTAATAATAAATGCTAAAAAATTATAATTATATAAAACAAAAATTTGAAACAACTCCAAATTAGATAACGTAGAATGGAATCATTGGTCAAAAAAGTGCTTTTTTAAATACGGTAATTAAGAGAGTGTTTGACATCTTAACTAAAAAATAATTTTTTGTTTTTAAAAGCTAAAATCTATTTTTTGAAAACAAGTTGGGGTGTTTAGCATTGTTTTCAGAAAACAATTTTTAAAAACAAAGTTACAAAAAACAAAAAATTTTGAGAACAACAAAAAGTTGTTTTCTATTGTTCTCAAATTTTCTTTTCTAACTCACTTTTTATTTTTCATCATTTTTTCTTTCAAATTATTTTATCTCATTATTTATTACAAACTTTTTAAATATTTTTCTCTTTGTAAATATATTTGTTAATTTTTTATTTAAGATTTAAAAAAAATAAAACTAAAAAAATTGTTTTTAGAAAACATTAACCAAACACCTCTTATTTTTTTAAAACTACAAAAACTGTTTTCTGTTCTCATTTCTGGGAACAAAATTTTGAAAACAAAAAACAGAAAACAATACCTGTTGACCCAAGATTTGGCCAACTGACACGGAGTCGAAACGTGATTGATATGAACGAATGTAAAGAGAAGAACGTAATGACAAAAGTAAAGAAAACACAGTAATTTATAGTGGTTCGGCCCCAGGATCTGGTAATGACCTACGTCCACTTAGACTGATATTGATATAAGAATCAGAAGGGTGATCAAAGAAACAGGGTTCGATGAGTTTCACTAATCTCTGAAGAGCAATACAAGTTTACTTGGAGAATTACTATAGTAATGAATGATTCAAAAGCAAAAAGTCCTTTCCTTTGAGCTATTTCTTGCTATTTATAGGCTCAAGGAGGGTTACAAAAGATTGTTACAGATATTCTTTCCTGAATAATCGGATATCCAGAAGGTTGTATGAGATAAATTCAAGATTCATAAAGATCTTCCCATAAATGTTGCCTTGTACACGGAACCATCGACCAGATTGGTCGCGGGTAAGACGGGCTTACCCTGCTTCTAAGGTGTCTTCTGGTCGATGCTCTAGCAGACGCTTCCAGGTGTCAGCCACGTGTCCCATGCTAATTTATTGGATAACAATACCAAACAAGCCATAAATAATTCATTCATTAGAATATACATTTAAGTCTTTTTTGCAAAAATAAGATTTGCACTAATATGTGTCTTAAGTAATTATTACAAATAAGGTCTTTCTTGGTTTAAATTGAAAGTGAATAAAGCATAGTCAAACATGGGTATATGTAATATGTTTTTTTTTTCTTTCCAGATTTCTTGCCACATGCTAGAAGTATTATATATAGAATTTTCGTTCATTTACATATATAAACTAAAGCATATATATGGATTTTGTCATAAATTACAGGTGTTGTACAGGTAAAATTATATGAATATATGTTCAACATGTGGAGTAGCTGCATTTCTAAAAAACAACAACTATATATTATGTATTGATATCATTGATTTTCCCATTTTCATGATTATATATGTCACTTGAAACAAAGTTAAAAATCAACAATTCTATTAATATAATACTGAGAAAAATTTTATAATTGTGAAAATGTTTAATGTGTCAAATTGAAAAATTGGAAATATTCATGTAAAGTTATGATGATGTTTTAATTAAATTAATTATTCATTCCTTTTTTTTAAGTCGTTGTTTTGAAGAAATAAAATAAAGGGGGTTATAACCTTCAATGCTTTTTTCCCACCTTTAATGTTTTTTTCCTCTAATTTTGAGCTGGGGTGATTGGTGCATATATCTTAATCAGACTTGTTAATTGAAATTGTTGATACTACAAAAATAAAATTTTATGTTGCTTTGCAACTATATAAATGAAACTTTATATGGTTGTGTTGACTGTGTTTTTAGCCAACGACGTGAGAATGTCAAATACGACAAACCTTCAAGAGAATTTAAACAACACAGACAGTTTAATCAAGAAAAGTAAATAACACACAAGATTTTTGTAACGACCCAAAATCACTAATAAGGCTTAAGGGTCTTGATTAGTGTGCCAGGAGGGCAGGTTGGGATTTATGTGTGATTCTATGAGTTAAATGCATGGTTATGATTTAAAGCATGTTATATGACTATTTGTTTATCTGAGATGCATGACTATGTATATTAGTATGCATGTAGGCCCGGATCGTGTTAGAAGGGCATAATTGTAATTTTGGCCATGTTGGGCATAACTGTATTGATATGTGATGATTGTTGAGACCACAGTGGTATGTGGGCGTATCTGTGATTTGTGACTCGAGGCGATCCCAGTGAGCAGGCTAGCGGAAAGTCGTGGCAGGAATTTATACCCGGCTCGGGGCGAGCCTGGGGGTATAAGCAGGAATTTAGAGAATAGATTGAGATTAATTTTGATGATGGGGAATACTTATTTGGTGATTTATCAGGAGTTGGGAAGCAACGGGATAATATTAGAGACACTTGAGGATTAGCGGGAATTGGGTGAATGACTAAAATGGCCCTACTTGGACAAAAGGATTTATAGTTAATAGGAGGGCATTTTGGTCATTTGGCTTTTAGAGATTGATTTATGAGGCTTTATATACTTAGTGGGATTGGTAGAGAGAGGGAATGGCTGTGGAAAAGAAAGAAAAAGAAAGAAAAGAAAAGAGAGAAAACAGAGGGTTTTCCTAATGGGGCGGTTTGTGCATTCTTGCACCATTCCTCTCCATTTTTCTTGGAGCAAAGCTCAGTGGGGAGCTAGGATAGGATGAGAATCAAGGATCTTAAGGTTACACTTGAAGATTTGGCAAGGATTAGCAAGAACACATCAACTTTTGAGGTAAGTTTTTATAGATTTCAGCTTTAAGGGTTTTGCTGGTTTGAGTTTTGTTTTGAGCCGAGTTGATGGGAATTTTAGGGAATTTCTGGGCAAGCTTTGAGGATGAACAAGCTAAGGAGGTCTAGGGTTGAATCAAGGTCGAAATTTTCATCAATGGTAAGAATTCTAAGCCTTTAACTTTGTTGTTGACTGAATTTCTGGGTTTAGGGTTGATCATGGTAATTTTTGGGATTTGGGTTGAATGTGCTTGGGTTTTGAGTTCTTGGGATGCTTGGGATGAGTGTGAGGTGTTGATAAGTTTGTTTTTGGGTTTGGAAAAGGTTTGGACAAGTTTGGGGTTGAAATAGTTGAAGGAAATCGCAAGAAGCGATTTTTGGGTTCTGCTGGGCTGCAACTAACGCTACAGCGCTAGTCAGTGGGCGCTGTAGCTAGCCCCTGTTCTGGGGGAGTGTTTCTGCTTGTAGCGCTACAGTGCCCTCTTTAGAGCGCTGTAGCGCTGCACTGTTCACAGAAGGGGATTTTTGGGTTTTGATGAGGGATTTTGACCTAGGGTTCGGGGCTCGATTCCGCCACTTTGTTTTGGGGATCTAGGACTTCCCGGGGGCTCGGGAGTGGTCCCGAGGCTAGGTATTCGGACTTGGGGTTCGGTGTTGACTTTGACCTATGTTTGTGCCTAGGTGTGCGCTAAGGCTCGAGTGGGATCGTGCTCAAGGAGTCAGGTGATCTAAGCTATCAAATCGACAGGTAAGAAAACTATAACACCCATAGGATAGGGCGTGGGCCCATAGTGTGATTGCGGGGCACGGCCCTATATTGCATAATGAGATGATTGTAGGGCACGGCCCTATATTTCATTACATGTTAGAGGATAGACTTAAAATGAATTGATATTTGTTTGAATGTTGTTTGAGTTATACTATATATGATTATAGTGGAATGATACGGCGCGGAGCCGAGAACGGCAATGGAGCCGAGAACGGCGAAAGGCCGAGAACGGCAGTGGGGCCGGAAGTAACACTTAGCACATGGGATGCTTATAGTCAGGGTAGGACCCAGTGGATACATGTGAGATCCTTACGGTGAGGACCGAGACCCCAGGCTTTGGTAAGGCTTCTGGGGCGGCATGGCCGTGTTTGCTTAGTCTAATGGTTGACTTGTTTATCTGTGGACTGTGTGATATGATTAACTGTATAATTTGCATATGTTATGTCTGCATGAGTTTTCTTGCTGGGCTTCGACTCACGGGTGCTCTGTGTTGCAGGTAAGGGCAAAGATTGAGTCAACCAACCATGAGTACGGAGAGCGTGAAGCGACGCGTACATGTTTGGCCTGCCCGACTGCTTTGGTTGGGGGTTTATTCGAGAAATGGCTGTAATAATCTATGATTTTTATAATTAATCAACTGTAAACTTATTTCAAGATGTAAATAGTTTTCAAACCTTATTTTGGGATCCCAAATGTTTAATACTAGAAGTTTTTAATGAAACGACGCATTTTCAAAGATTACGGCCTTAACTTTTTATTAGTCACACTTTTGTTTTAAAAACCTCGGTTAGCGAGTTCATTGCACACTGTTTTGTCTTAAAACTCACTTGGTAACGGCTCTACGGTAGTAGGGCGTTACAATTTTATAGTAATTCAGCCTCGTTCAGTCGGTAATAGCCTAATCTACTTAGAGATTTTATTACTTTATCTACACTCAAGATCAGATGAACCGGTGTCAAGTGAGTTTCTTCAGTGTAAATTTTCAGGAATACAAAAAGGGTTTCTCTCAAGGAAAACACACTTTCTCTCTCTAGAAACTCAGACCAAATCTCAAATTTGCCAAAAGTCCTTTTTCTGATCCCATTAACCCTCTATTTATAGGCTTGGGACCAGAAACTGATATCCCCTTAGGATCGGGATATTTTATTACTCATATTATATTTATTACATTTAAATTACAAAAAACATTCAAAATGTAACAAAACCCCCAATTTGTGGGAAGAATGAGAGATTCCCGCGCGTGCCAAAACTGGTTCTTGTTGAAGCCGCTTCTGGGAATCTTGACTTAGTCCTCCTCTATCTGGTCAACCCATATCTCCTACTGACCACCCATGCAAGTGCTGGTCGGACACATGCATGCTGGACATATGCAAGTGCTGGTAGGACATACATTTGCTGGTAGGACATGCTTTTGTTGGTCGGACAAGTGCATGGTGGTAGGACATGCACTCCTCTCCTCTAACATGGCACTCTCCTCTAGCATGCCATATCTCTCTTCTAACATGGCACTCTCCTCTCCTCGGACCAAGATCCGACCACACCATTGGGCTCTCCTCGGACCAAGATCCGACCACCACACCATTGGGCTCTCCTCGGACCAAGATCCGACCACCACCCTTGGGCTCTCCTCGAACCAAGATCCGACCACTCCACCTTGGGCTCTCCTCGGATCAAGGTCCAACCACACCTCCTTGGAGTGCTCCTCGGACCAAAGTCCGACCAGGCACACCCTAGCCCAAGTACTCTCCTCGGGTGCACTTGGCTTGGTCATGACATCTCTCAAGCAGTCCAAACTCTTCACTGATGTATTGGGCTACTGCTAAGCCAGATCACCCCATCATTCCTTGCCACTTGTCATTTTTATTGCTACATCATCGATCTCCAATTTTTGGGGATAACAGGTTGCTTAATGAGTTTCAATGGTTGCTTAACATGTCGTTTTATGAGTTGTTAATCAAGTAACTTTAAGGATTTCGTAAGGAGTTTCAAGAGTTGCTTAACATGTTGCTTAGGATATTTAAGGTTGGTTAACATGTTGCTTTATATGTTGCTTAATATGTTGTTATATAGAATTGCTTCATAATTTTCAAGGGTTGCTTAATAAGTTACTTTATAGATTGCTTATGAAGATTATGGGTTGTTTAGGAGTTTCAATGGTTGCTTAATAGATTTATTTATGAGGATTATGGGTTGCTTAAGGAGTTTCTAAGGCTACTTAATAGGTTGCTATCTAGGGTTGCTTAAAGAGTTTCAAGAGTTGCTTAATAAGTTGATTTATGAATTGTTTATCAAGTTGCTAAAAGGATTGCGTAAGAAGTTTCAAGAGTTGTTTAATAAGTTGATTTATGAGTTGTTTATCAAGTTGCTAAAATGATTGCGTAAGAAGTTTCAAGGGTTGCTTAATAGGTTGTTTTATGGATTGCTTAACATGTTGCTTAATAGGTTGTTATGTAGAATTGCTTCAGAATTTTCATGGGTTGCTTAAAAGGTTGATTTATAGATTGTTTATAAGGATTATAGGTTTCTTAAGAGTTAAAGACTTTCTTAACATGTTGTTTTATGAGGATTATGGATTGCTTAAGTAGTTTCTAGGGTTGCTTTACAAGTTGCTATCTAGGGTTGCTTAAGGAGTTTCAAGGATTGCTTAACAAGTTGCTTTATAAGTTGTTTATCAAGTTTCTTTAAGGATTGCCTAAGAATTTTCAAGGGTTGCTTAACAGGTTAATTTATGAGTTGCTTAACATGTTACTTGATATGTTATTATATAGAATTGCTTCAGAATTTTCAAGGGTTGCTTAAGAGGTTACTTTATAGAATGTTCATGAGAATTAGGGGTTGCTTAGGAGTTTCAATGGTTCCAGAACAAGTTAAAAGAAACATATACTATTTCATTAAGTTTATGAGGTAACTACAGCTCAGGTTGCATAAATGAGGTTGTTGTGGTTGCATAAGAGGTTGTTGGTGTTCCATATGAGCTAAGGTTGCATCTCAGGTTGCTGATATGGTTGTTTAGGTTTATCCAAATGATTTTTTTTTTCATAAAACATTAATAGTCAAGAACACATGTATAAGTTGTAGGAAACTGAGAGAGAATCTTTGGTGAACTTCAACATCATCTAATCTCATCTAAAAATAACACAAGGCATAGAGTATTTATATTGTCAATATTATTGGGTGTTGGTGTTGATCAACAGGAGAGCTTTTGCAACTTCCACCATATTAGGTCTCTCATCCACATTCTCTTTGATACACCTCTCTATTACACCTTGGCGCATTCCATCATTTTACCTCTTCTTTCTTCTTTTTCTAGCAACATATTGGCCTCCAATTCAAGTTTCCAAGAATCAATCCTGTCATTCTTATCAGCCAAATCATAAATATACTAAAGTAGTTGTCCCAAATTCTTTCCTGTCAACAATTCAGACAGTAGAACCCCAAAACCATAGACATCACTCCTTTCTAAATAATGTCCATGAAAACATGCCTCGGGAGATATATACCCTACAATCCCATTAATCTGATCCACATCTACATGAGTTTTGCTTTCAGAAATCAGAAGTGATGATTGAAAATCAAACAGCTTGGCGCCATAGTCTTGGTCTAAGAACACTATTTGGATACGTATATCTCCATAGATGAAGGTCTTTGAATGGATGTGGCGGAGACAAGCAAGTGTATTTGCTATTCAAATACCAATCCTTAACTTGGCCTCAAATGGTAGTGGTGCTTCTTCACCATTTGTTTTGACGAAACGAGAGAGAATTCCATGCATCGGGAGCTCATACACCAACATAAGCATCTCTGTCTCAATGTAGAACCCCAAGAGCTTCAAAATATTTTTGTGGTTACTCATCTATGATGCCACTGCAACTTCATTCGCAATCGTTCTCAAATCTTCTTCTTTACTTATTGGCAAGAACCTTTTCACCGAAATTTCACAATCTTCTCCATCAATTGATCCCTTATACAACTTGTTGTTCCTACTCTGGTGTATCAGTTTGCTAGAATCAAAGTTGCGCGTTGCCCTATTGAGTTGTTGGGAAGAGTATGACCGAAGCGGATTGGTTTTTCCATTAAACAAAAGAATGGTCTGCTCTAACACTGTAGCTCCATTCTTCATAAAGAACTCATTTTCCTATGTCTTGTTCTTGTCGTTTGCGTAGCATGAAAACATAATGAAAGAAGAAGATTGATTTTGAGGAGATGGACTAATCGAGGGGAGGGGAGATTGGTTGTGGGTGGTTTGGTCTCATAATCTCATTTTCATGCGATTATTGTAAATAAACACATCGATTGAGAGACAGAGAGACCATGGTATTGAGACGTTGGCATAGATAACCAATCAACAACTTTTCTTCTATATCAAAAGACAATTGAAAATAAAAACAAGGAAGACA
Source organism: Humulus lupulus (assembly GCF_963169125.1). Lineage (NCBI taxonomy): Eukaryota > Viridiplantae > Streptophyta > Magnoliopsida > Rosales > Cannabaceae > Humulus > Humulus lupulus. The sequence goes on from NC_084796.1 coordinate 147,998,972, forward strand.
TTGATTTAGATATCAACCTTAAGATATAGTGGGCTACACTCACTTCACCACTATGAAACAAAGACTCATCTGCGTTCACCTTGCCCATACCTCTCGGGAAACCCATCACTACCCATCCACGTGCTTAGAGACGTCCGTTCACGTTCTCCGTTGTCGTTCCAACCAAGTCTGTGCCACTCACCGCAACCACGCCACTGTTCGGGCCCTCAGTCAACGACGACGACTTTAGAACTGCAGATTTAGGAGGGTGGTCGGAAATCAGCCCTTAGCTTCAAGCGAGATTGTATTTTTGAAAATTTTAAATTAATGAAACATTATAATTGAAAAAATGCAATATAAATATGAAAGAGTAAAACTTGGACTGTAAAATTGAAATTTTATAACAAAAAATGAGTATTACAGGGAATTTCCCTAACATAAATATATATTTTTATTTAAAAAAGTCAATCTGTGGATGAATTCTCTCTTATTATATATTTTTGTAAACCTATACGATTACTTCCTTTTATACCATGTAATTAGTTTTTTCGTTCGAAATCTTTACTTTATAATTAGTTAACATTTATAGAAAGTAGTCAATAAATAAAACGTTAATTTTATTTATATATATTACATATATTTTAATGAAATGAAGATAATAATGAGTGTGGTCATGACATTCTCATACTATGTTTCTTTCCACTATGGAATTAATTAATACGTATGAGAAAATAAATTTTAAGTTTCAATTTTTATCAAAAATTTATTCCATAGAAAACGAAAAAGCATGTAAGGAAAAGAAAAATAGTAACAATCCCAAGCCCAGCCAAACTCCACGTATTCAAAAAAGGTAAAAAAAATTGCATGCGGTGTCATGCGTGAAATGTAGATGAAAATTAGAATTAGTTGCCATTTTCATTTAATTTTTCTTGCAAAAAAATTAAATAAAAAGAACACTTCATATATATATATTGGGGAATTTTTCTATAAGGACTTCACTTTAAGCTCTACTAGTAGGGCTTTCACTGTTTACAATCTGTGAATAATTTTGGGCGCGATTTTTTTTATGACCGTGTATATTGTAGCTATTTAGAGCATCTTGCAAATTTTCAGAAAATTCCGAATAGGTTACAGTACAAAAAACTAGGTTCAAACATGTTGTTGCACGCGTGACTAATTTTTTTTTATGCGCGTGGAAAACAACATGTTTGAACCTAGTTTTCGGTACTATAAACTATTCGGAATTTTCTGAAAATTTGCAGGATGCTCTAAATAGCTACAATATACACGGCCATAAAAAAAATCGCGCTGAAAACTATTTATGGGTTGAGAAACACTGAGAACCCTACTGGTAAGACTTAAAGTGAACCATGGAGAATAATTGTTCTCTTTATATATATATATATATATATATATATATATAATACTAAAAAGTTATCTTGATGTGGAGATACAAAATAGAACAAGAAAGACAACTTTTGAATGCTCTGTTTTTTAAAAGCATAATAGGACAACATAGCTGACTTCAATGTTGGCATTGTGAGTGTGGTGACTCAGCAAAGATTATATCATATTGTTATATCGTAGCTTCTTTCTTATCATGAATAGCTTCATTTCGTTCTTGGCACTCTTTCTTAATGGGAAATTTGAGTTGTTATGCTTAACAAGGTGTCCTAAATAAAAAAATACTAGACTTTTTAATTATTTAAAAAAATACCAAATTTTTTGACAATATCCAAAATATCTCTCTCATAATTTTTCCAATTCACTTTTTCTTTTCTCTTCCATCTCTCTCCCTCAACCCATTCCTCTCTCAACTCTCTTTATAAAAAAAATTCATGGGTAAGGTAAAATATAAAAGAACTCAATGTAATGACAAATATTCCTCACTTAGGACACTAAAATACCGCATTTCGAACAAATCTGGGCATGATTTTTGGGGTTTAATTTTTTTTTTTTCATATCTAAAACATTGAAATCTGCAGAAAATCGATGTGGTTCGATGGTGCTTGATGTCAGCTCGATGGGGCCTTCAAAATCACGATTTTCATGAAAAAATCGATGTTCTCGATGGTGGTTCGATGGTATTTGATGCAATTCTTACAAGATACGTAATTTTTCACTCGGGTGTCCGTTTGGGGTGATTTTTTTTTTTGGGTATTTTTTTAAGATATATACGCTTGGGATGTCTATATACACATTTTGGAAATGTAAATTTTGAAAAAAATGAAAAATGCAAAACATACCTCTTGTTCAAGATATGTTTTGGTATGTTTTCAAGTTCTAAACTTTGAAAATGTGTATGTGAACATCTAAACCTTGTAGATCTAAAAAAAATACCCAAAATAAAAAAAATTACCCCAAACGGACACCCAAATGAAAAATTATGTCTCTTACAATAATTGCATCGAACCACCATTGAGCAACCATCGAACCACCATCGAAAAATGCCGATTTTTTCATAAAAATCTTGATTTTGAAGGCCACATCGAGCTGGTATCGAGCACCATTGAGCAACAATCAAGCAAAATCAATTTTCTACAGATTTCAGAGTTTCAGATCTGAAAAATAACTCAGAAATCATGCCCAACTCGATGCTCGCTCTATGGTGTTCGATGCCAACTCGATGTTGTCTTCAAAATCCAGATTTTCATGAAAAAAATTGATGTTGCTCGATGGTGGTTCGATGCAATTACTGTAAGAGACATAATTTTTCATTCGGGTGTCCGTTTGGGGTGATTTTTTTTATTTTGGGTATTTTTTTAGATCTACAAGTTGTACATGTTTACATCCACATTTTCAAAGTTTAGAACTTGAAAACATACAAAAACATATCTTGAACATGAGGTATGTTTTGTATTTTGCAATTTTTTTCAAGATTTACATTTCCCAAATGTGTAGATCATGAAAAAATACCCAAAATAAAAAAAATCACCCGAAACAGATACATGAGTTAAAAATTACGTATCTTGCGAAAATTGCATCGAACACCATTGAACCACCATCAAGCAACATTGATTTTTTCATGAAAATCTTGATTTTAAAGGCTCCATAAAGCTAGCATCGAGCACCATCGACCCACCATTGAACCACGCCAATTTTCTACAGATTTCAAAGTTTTAGATCAGAAAAAAATCGCAAAAAAAAATATAAAAAACCCAAAAATCATTCCTAGGTCTGTTTGAAATGCATTATTTTAGTGTCCTAAGTGAGCAATATTTTCCATTACATTGAGTTCTCTTATATTTTACCTTACCTATGGATTTTTTTTCTAGAGAGAGAGTTGAGGGAGAGAGAGGGAAGAGAGAAGAGGAAGTGGATGGGTAAAATTATGGGAGGAGTAGTTTGGGTATTGTCAATAGAATTGGCATTTTTTTTTAAATGATTGAAATGCCTAACATTTTTTTGACTTAGAACCCATTATTAAGCATAAAAACTCAAATTTTCCCTTCTTAGTTTCTTTGTGAGCCAAAGCATCAAAGCCTTATATATATATATATATATATATATAATCCATTGGCCTAGTGATCACCTACTACAATGGCATCAGTAGGAGTGTGAGGGCGTACAATCATAAAAGATCCCAACATAATCAAAATTTAAGACATATTATATTATACAATTTGTAAATAATATTATATAAATATATTGATAATGTGATTGACATTTGATATATAAGGTGAAAAATTACCCATCAAAATTGTTACACCCAAATTTCAAGATTAAATAAATATCCTCGAAATATAGGCTCGGAGAGAGTAAGCTAAAAAATAATAAGCGTTAGCGGTACACTTGTATAATTTGACGCACGATTCCAGATCATTTATCAGAGTTTGAGCATGAGTTGCAGGCTCAAAGATACCAACCATCTCCGAAGAATGAGCTCGACTGAATTCATACATGGGGAGGAGCCAACAACTGGAAGGATGAGTACGAAGCTTAGATAGTCTCGAAAGCGCGTTAGCGCGACGTTCGATCTTAATGACACGCTTACCACACGAAATAGCTGTTAGGATATCCTTATTTCATAGGGATTCGTTGAAGCTGTATATTAAATCCCTATTATCATGGGATATTATTTAATTAGCGCATTTAATTAATATTATTAATGCGAATATTTTGTAATTGAATGCTTAATTGTAACATCCCTGAATTGGGGGAAGATATTCTTACAACATGGTCTATAATAGCCTAGTCTGATTCATTTATATTCACGCACAAATTGTACTAGAGAATACTATGCAAAATTGCTTTCATTCAAAGCTTTGAGAGAGTAGTGATAATAATAGTGACTCGTGGACTAGGCAGATTTTAACTGCTGAACCACGTAAAAAGGCCTCTGAATCCTTCTACTTATTCTATATTCTTGTTTAGTGATCTTCATATTTAAGTTGATGAAAAATGACGCCAACAGTTTGGTGCTTTCGTTGAGAGCATTAAGAAAATCGTTGTATTGTTTAATCAAAACCTCCTGTACATCATCAATGGCCACCGCGAATATCCTCGGAACTGGTGGGCGACCATTATCTCAAATCCCCGAGGAGCGTACTCCTCAAACTAAGAACTATCCTTGGAGGCCAAGAAAGCAGCCCATGGTAGATCAGAGCCCTGATGAGGGGAGTGCATCATTGGCCTCCAGGGGGAAACCTGCTTAGACTCCTATACCTGAGATTTGTATTATAATCTTGAAAGGTACATACCAATCGTGGAATTGGAGAATCGCAAATTGTGTGAATAGTTGGTTGAGGCTACACGGTGAAATGAGGAATTGTCTACGCAAGCCGCTGAAGTACAGGCACTGCCTCGAAGGACTAGAGGATGACCCCGAGGGAGTACGACAGTCGGGATGGCTGAGCAAAGGGCCAAACAAGCCCAATTGAGGCCCAGAACAAATACTGGCAATGGTCATCCTGTGGGGAACACCCAAAACACTGCTAGGGGAAATCCTACAGGAAATGTACTTGCTAGAAGTGGGAATAACTTAGCTCTTTCAGTAGCTCGAAATGATAACCCTGAACCTATCAGGAACAACCTGAAGCCTGTCCGAGCCAATTATGAACCTTTTAGACCCAATAACGGAAGACCACTGCCATCACCAATAAGGCATCCACCCTCTCTGATAAGGCATCCCTCTCCAGCTTTAGAGGCACCCCAACCAGCTCCCAATGGGAACCGAGTAGAAGATTAGGCACCCTAGAGACCTTCCCAAAGTGGGAGCTGAGATAGAAACCATAGGGCTCAACCTGGACAAGGGGGTGAACGCGAGGCCTCGAGAAAGTCTAACCGAGGACATAGGGCATCTCAGCGAACAGGAAGTCATATGTCGAGGTCATAAACGACTGGGGTGAGAGGGCAAGCAGAAAACCACCTCGTAACAATCGAGCCACGCAACAACAATCAGAGAGGAATGTCAGCTTCCTTAGTGGAAGTCTGGACCTCAGCCGGTCGGGGAGTGTGTACAACACCGAGCCCAGGAATAATGCGAATTATGAGAATGATTATCCTGATCTTCGAGATCATTTGAATCATACCAGGGGAAAACTAACCCATCAAACCCGGATTTATGAATGCATTTAAATGTCCGAAAATAGCATTCACAGCCAGTACACGAGAATGGGTATAACCCTGAACTCAGACAAGGAGTTGGAGTTTTTGCAAACAATAACCAGCTACCACAAATGCAAGCTCAACCTCTGGTGGACTTGGTCCAAGAAAGGATCAACCACCTTGAAAGAGCATTCATCACTACAAGAAAAACTACTTTCAATAAAACCGAAAAAGTATTATCAAATATATACCATAACACTTTTCAATATGTTAAGGAAAGCAGTGTTATCGTAGGTAAGAGCATTTTACATAATACTTTTCTGTGGTTATATATAACTATTATTGTATAGTCTACAATAACACTTTTAGTGTGTTATTTTAATAAATGGATAAGTATTCTGTGATACGCTTTGTACTAGTTAATATAACACACTTTACAACTTATAAAATAGTGTTAGAGCATACTCTACAATAGCAAAATTTTTGCATTATATATAATAGAATTGGTTGTACAATACAATTTTGTATTGATGATTATGTGATTAAACTTGTTTTTTACATTATTAGAAGAATTTATAAAAGTTTTAACTAATGTGGTACATATAATATGAATTATATAAGACTTTTCTTTCCTTGCAAACAACAAAGGGAATAAATATTATCCTTTGGAGCGAAACAACATAATATAAATAAATGTTTATGAATTGCTTGAATAGATTTACAATATTTAGTCTAGTTTAGGCTTCTAAAATCATTTACAAAATAAATTCTACAAAATTAGAATTCTATATAATCTACAAAGTTAAGAAAAAAGATTATTTGATTCTAATGACCTCATCCACAAATTTTGCTTATTTTTGCTTCAAAAAATCAATCTCATTATACCTGAAAATTGCCCAAAAAAAGCATTAAATCACAAGCAAAGAAAAATGTAAATTGGTCCATTAGAAGCAAAAACATATATAAACAAAACGAGACATTCTTTTTAATACAGACAAAGTACTTTCTTTTTGTCACCCATATATATGATATATGTATAGAGTATAATATTTCACAAGAAGCTATAGCAACAACAACAAAGAATTAAGAAATGTTGGTAGTTGTTTCAACATAGAAATATGAGAAGAAATCTAATTTTTATACTATCAAACACGTCACTTCCAGCATCAAAATAAAAGAAAAACATTGGAGAAGTTAAGAAAAATGTAACGTTTTAGCTTATATTCTACAATATCACATTTGAATTTTCTGATACAAAAACATCAACAAAACTTGTCCAATACACTTTCTCTAAACTTTTAATCTCTACCCTACACACTATATATATACTGTTGACCCAAGATTTGGCCAACTGACACGGAGTCAAAATGTGATTGATGTGAATGAATGTATAGAGAAGAACGTAATGACAAAAGCAAACAAAACACAGTGATTTATAGTGGTTCGGTCCTAGGATCTGGTAATGACCTACGTTCACTTAGACTGATATTGATATAAGAATCAGAAGAGTGATCAAAGAACTAGGGTTCAATGAGTTTCACTAACCTCTCAAGAACAATACAAGTTTACTAAGAGAATTATTATAGTTTCGAATGATTCAAAAGCCAAAAGTCCCCTCCCTTGAGCTATCTCTTGCTATTTATAGGCTCAAGGAGGGTTACAAAAGATTGTTATAGATATTCTTTCCTGAATAATCGGATACCCAGAAGATTGTATGAGATAACTTCGGGATTCATAAAGATCTTCCCATAAATGTTGCCTTGTACACGGAACCATCGACCAGACTGGTCGCGGGTAAGACGGGCTTACCCTGCTTCTACTGTGTCTTCTGGTCGATATTCTAGCAGACGCTTCCAGATGTCAGCCATGTGTCCAGGGATTACTTGCCACGTCATAAATGCTAATTTATTGGATAACATTTGCCCCCCAAAGTTTGTTTACTACGAACAGTAAATAAACTTTTGAACAAACGACTCTTCGGTAACCCCACCTGACATGTCAGAACCCTTCGTGTGTTCTTGAAAAAAGCAACCCACTTTTGTATAATCATGTCTTTTCAGTTCCCCAGAAATGATTTCGACGGCCATCCCGTTTCCCCATACTTTGAAAAAGGAATACTAATGATTACACTTTTTTAATATCAGAGACAAACTTATATAAGACCGTCGAAGCCTCCTCTTTTTTTTTACGCACGCCATTGTCTTTGCAGAAAACCCTAAGAACCAGAGCTTTAAACTTCTCCGGAGACCGTTTTCCTGCACTTCCAAGACTCAGACCGTGGGCTCCTTAATCTCCGAAGACCTTTCTTCCACCTCCACGATCACTCTTCTTGGTAAGTTTTCGAAACCTCATGCTTCTAATTTCTCGTGGTGCATGCTTCTGATGGTGGACTGTTTAAGTTTTCCCGTTTCTGGTTTAAGGTGATTGTAGACAGAATGTTCTGTAGGCAAAGTAGAGTTACGAGTTAGTTTAAAATCCAGGATCATGCTTTTTAGGACGTAAAATCGAAGTAAAATTTCGATCTTTAAGCCAGTTGAAAAATAAATTTTTCCCGCCCTAAGGGGAGTTGAAAAAGCTTTTCCAGAAAAACTTTTTACTTTCACCCTTTGACATGTTTTTCAAACTGTTCGTGTAGAAAGATTTAGCTTTTTGTTAGAATGCTGTTGTATAAAAGCCTAACTTTTATACTCGACCAGCGTTATTCTAAAAAGCCTTTTAAAGTTCTATATCCTCACCTCCCCATTCTTCTGTTTGCAGACTTTAATGCCAGATTTGTGGGGAGGTGAAAGACCCATCGACGACGACCTTCTCGCCCAGATGCTCGAGGGAGAAGAACAACCAGCTGACCGTGTCCACGAGATTCCTTTCTCGCGATCCTCTTCCAGACCCCATTCTTCCTCTCCAATGGCCCGCTCCAAGTCTACTGGCAAGAAAAGACCTGAGTCCGAAAGCAACCCAAATTCTCCTGCCCAGCCTGATTCGCAGGGTAGGGTTCCCTCGACCAGTGGTCGAGAAAATCTCGTTCCTGACCCTAATATCCAAACTAGGGCCCGCCCTCGTCATTGGAATCCGCCTGATGTCGAGTGGTATACTTCCCCAGTCAGTCTAGTGACCCCTCGAATGGTCGCTAACTGCTTTAGGAAATTCCCCCTCACGGGGGTTACTATTATACGTCCTACCGCAGACCAGAGGGCTAACCTCCCAGGAGGTGCGAACAGCGCCTGGTCCCGATATCATATTGAGGCGGGAGCTTACCTCCCTCTTCATCCCTTTTTTGTGGGGGTGGCTAATTATTTTGGTGTCGCCCCCTTCCAAATAACTCCAAATGGATATAGGATGCTGGCCGCACTCTATATTCTGTATAAACTTAACAAATGGCCAGAACCTTCGCCCCACGAGGTCAACTATCTTTTTGACCTTAAATCTAACCCACAGCACAACGGGACGGGCTTCTTCCACTTCTGCCACCAAGAGACTGGCCGGACGTTCTTGAGTGGCACTACCCATATATCAAACGTGGGGCATTGCAATAAGGAGTATTTCCTTACTCTAGACATAACCAGCAACAATTTAGCCTTCGCGCGAGGAGGTAAGAGCTTGTCTTTGACTGGTCGATAATTTAATCTAAGGTGTCTCCTTTCATTTTTCTCAAACTTTAATCTGTTTTTCAGGCCCTTGGTTACGTCCGGCCCCAACACCAGACATGGTGTTGAGGTCCAACACTCTGGCCAGGATGTCTGACGCAACAAAAAGTGTCAAGACCCTGATAACTGAAACAAATTTGAGGCTGTCTGGCCTCCTGTCTCCTCGCCATGAAAATAGAGGGTCCGTGGTGGACGAAGCCACTGCCGAGGGGGTTCCCGAGCAGCAACCCCCTGTGCCTCCTCGGAGGAGGAGGCCAACGGGGGTTACAATCAGGGAACCCACGGGTAGCCCTTCCGCAGAAAGGCCTTCTCCTCCCCAAGGCAAGGGGAAAGAAAAGGCCAAAGAGCCTATTGTTGACTTGGGAGAATCTTCTGACGATAATGGTAAAGTTATTTCGCTTTTAAATGGTTTTCCAATTCCCTGTCACTTGTTTGACGGGGATGGTAACTTTACATATGCTCCAAATCTAGGGCCAGACTTCTTCATGCCAGATAATGAGTATATGACTATTAGAGTCAATAGTGTAGCGACCAGTAGTTGTAGCTCGGGTATTTACTTTGTTACCTTCTTTCAGTTGTCTAACATACTTTCACCTGCCTCCTTTCTTATTAACTTGCTATGTTTATCTACAGGCAGATATGTCAACTCCCAACATCTTCGACATGTACCAAGCCGAGGATGAAGAGGAAATTCCTCAACTCCAAAGGAAGCCTAAGAAGAGAACTGGTGAATCCAGCCGAGGCCCTCCAGCCAAGAAGGGTCGAACAGCAGACCTTCCTCAGGACGCGCCAACTGGGCAAAGTCCTGCGCCAACAAGGAAAACTTCTACCCCTCCTCCAGTTCTTTCCGAGCAACAGACTCCTCCTGCCCCGTCGAAACCTCCAGCCGCGCTTGTCGGAGAGCAGCTTACTCGTGAAGAAGCTCTTGGGGCCAGACTCATGAGCCATGCCATTCGATCTGCCAGGGACCGTCTCGATCGCATCGGCAAAGGCGACCGTGTTAGAGCTGCAATGGTCGAAGCTGAAGAGCTGCGAGTCGACCAGATTCTGAACAGGGCTCTGAACGAAATCTCCAGCGTAAGTACTTCTTTATATTTCAAGCTTTAGTCTTTTAGTCCTCATGATAAGTTCTAACTCCTTTTTGCTTTATTTACAGGCCTTGCTGTCTGCCACTACTGCTCGTACCCGAGCCTAGGCTTAACTCGAGCAGGCCAAGGGAAAGGCCATCGAGAGGTATCAGGTGAAGGCGGCCGAGGAGCTTTCGGCTCCTGAGGCTAGGCATGCCAAGGAGTTGGAGGCAATGGTCCGAGAGAGGGATGCGGCGCGGCGGTGACTAAGCTGTCAGAGGCTGAATCTGCGAAGAATGCAGCAGTCAAGTTGAGGTAGGAGTATCGAGATTTCAACCAAGCCCATCTTCGTGAAATCAAGCATTTGGGAGAGGTACTCAAGTCTAAGGATGAGGCTATTGTCACTCTCGGGGGCAAGGTGAAGCAGTTGGAGCTTGACAACTCCAAGAATCTGGAAAAGTACAAGAGGACGACACTCCGATGTTTCTACAATTTCTGGAAACATAATCAGGGTGCTGACTTTAGTTACCTTTCAGAGGAAGTCAGAACTGCTGAGTTGGCTCGATGTGCTGCCCAACTGGCCGAAGAGGAGGCAAGAGCTTCAACCCCTGCCACTCCAAGCGTCGTTGGTGTGGAAGAAGAAGAAGTTGTCGAGGATGCGACTAACCAGGATGCTGCCCAGGACCCTCCGGCCCCGAATGCCTCTTAAGATTTTTTCTTATATATTTTTTCTTTCTTTTTGGATATACGACCCACGGGTCGTGATGTAAAGACAATAGTTTTTTTTTAAACTTTGCTGCACGGGCAGTAAATCTTTTTTCTTTTACTTGAACAGTTACATCCAAGCAGCGATGCTTGCGGTGTAAAAGATAAAATATTGATGCTATAACATTTTTACTTATTATAACATTTGTCCGAATGACCGAACTTAGCATAGTACTTTGGCAAGATTTAACAAAACCTAAATTTTGAAAAATACTCTAAGTACTGTAGCATGCTTTCACTCATTTTGTTCATGTGTTTACATACCTTGAGAGTATGCTTTGCTATCGATGTGCCTTATATGCCCCCCAAGTGATCGAGGAGCTTTTAGGTCCTTGGTCACTTGCCTTGACCATGGCCTGTTCGAACATTCCTGTTCGTGTAAAAAATGATACTTGTAATACAGCAAAACAACACACGTAATGAACAAATACTTGCAAATGTAAATTCACAAAGGTTGGCAAGAATGACTGGCTGCGCACAGTCCCTTGTAATCTCGTATTAAAAATGGACTAAACATGTCTTTACGAGTGATTCTATAATATAACCTTACATATACGAGCAGTTAGCCATACAGCGTGGGCAACCCTCTTTGCAAAACTTGTAAAAAAAAATTGAAATTTTTTACACAAGCCAGTCCTTTAAAAAGGATTGTTCATTGATAATACTTGCGCAGGTGTTCTCCATTCCAATAGCGTGGAACGAGATCTCTGTTTAAGCGTGCAAGTTTGTATGTGCCTGGGTGAAGGACTTCTTCAATCTGGTAAGGTCCTTCCCAATTAGATCCGAGCACTCCAGCAGTGGGGTTGCGGGTATTTAAGAAAACTCATCATAGTACTAAGTCACCGACGTTGAATTTTCTTTCTTTAACTTTGGAGTTAAAGTACCGGGCGACTTTTTGCTGGTAAGCAGCAACTCGGGGTTGAGATTTCTCTCGCATTTCGTCGATTGTGTCTATGGAGTCCATCATTAGCTGGCTGTTCTGATCCTGGTCGTAAGTTAAGCGCCGATGTGAGGGGGGATCTAACTCGACAGGCAACATGGCCTCATATCCATAGGCCAAGGAAAATGGGGTATGGCCTGTTGCAGTTCGGTGGGACGTTCTATACGACCATAGAACTTCAGGCAGCTGCTCTGGCCACGCTCCTTTAGCTTCTTCAAGTCTTTTCTTCAGGGTGTCTTTAAGAGTTTTGTTCACGGCTTCGACTTGCCCATTTGCTTGGGGGTGTGCGACTGAAGAAAAGCTTTTAATAACTCCATGCCTTTCACAGAAATCGGTGAATAAGTCGCTGTCAAACTGGGTTCCGTTGTCTGAAACTATCTTCCTGGGCAGACCATACCGGCACACAATGTTCTTGATGACGAAGTCAAGAACTTTCTTGGTCGTGATGGTTGCGAGTGGTTCAGCTTCGGCCCATTTGGTGAAGTAATCAACTGCCACAACTGCGTACTTTACTCCGCCTTTCCCTGTAGGTAGGGATCCAATCAAATATATTCCCCATACTACGCAAGGCCACGGGCTTTCCATCTGTTTTAGTTCATTTGGAGCTACTCGTGGAATCTTGGAGAACCTTTGACATTTGTCGCATCTTCACACATACTCCATCGAATCCTCGTTCATTGTTGGCCAGAAGTAGCCTTGCCTTAGAATCTTTTTTGCCAAACTTTGCCCCCCAGCGTGATCCCCGCAAAAGCCTTCATGCACCTCCTTCATGAGTTCCTTAGCTTTTTCTGGTGTAACGTACCTGAGTAGTGGCATTGAATATCCTCTTCGGTACATAACACCATCGACCAGTATGTACCTAGCGGCTCGCCTTTGCAGAGTCCTGGCTTTGTTTCTATCTGCTGGCAGTGTACCATTCGTCAGATACTCCAAGTAAGGTGCCATCCATGTATCTTCTAGACGAATCTCCATATTGGCTTCGGCCGCTTCTATGCTCGGCCTATGCAGTCTTTCTACTAGAACTATGTTCAAGGTGTCTGCATCCTTTGCGCTTGCGAGTTTAGCCAGGGCATCCGCATTCGAATTCTGGTCTCGCGGAATTTGCTGGAGGTAGTACTTTGTAAACTGGGCTAGCAAATCCTTCATTTTATTCAGGTAGGCCATCATCTTTAAGCCTCGTGCTTGATATTCTCCCAGGACCTGATTCACGACTAGCTGTGAGTCACTGTTTATATTAAGCGTCTTTATGCTCATATCTTTGGCCATCCTTAAACCAGCGAGGAGTGCTTCGTATTCCGCTACATTGTTTGATGCGGCGAAGTCGAACCTGATTGCGCAGTGAAATCGATGCCTTTCCGGCGTTATCAATATCACTCCCGCTCCAGCGTGGGATTCGTTGGATGAACCATCCGTGAATAGCATCCACGAAGGAGTTTTGTCTTGAGGCATGGGCGCTTCAGGCTGTTCGCACTGCTCACTGTCTAGGAGTTCAGTGAACTCCGCAACAAGATCGGCCAAGACTTGTCCCTTTATTGCTGCTCGCGGTGAATACGTTATATCGAACTGCCCTAGTTCGACTACCCATTTTAACAATCGCCCAGCCGCCTCAGGTTTTTGGAGGACTTGCCGAAGGGGCTGGTCGGTTAGAACTACGATAGGATGGGCTTGGAAGTAAGGACGCAACTTCCTGGAGGCTAGTATTAAGCAATATGCTAACCTTTCGATTGGCGAATATCTTAATTCTGCACCGATTAGCCTTTTGCTGACATAGTAGACTGCTTTCTGTACACCTTCTTCTTCCCGTACAAGCACCGCACTAGCAGCAACTTCAGTAATCGCCAGATAAATAAACAAAGTTTCTGCTTCGATCAGTTTTGACAAGATGGGAGGTTGCGCCATATGAGCTTTCAAGGCTTGGAATGCTTGCTCGCAGTCTCCCGTCCATTCAAACTTCTTATTGCCCCTGAGTAGATTGAAGAAAGGGACACATTTGTCAGTTGATTTGGAGATGAATCTACTCAGGGCAGCGATTCTTCCGGTCAAACTTTGTACATCCTTGATCTTCTCCGGTGATTTCATGTCGACCAGGGCTTTTATCTTGTCAGGGTTGGCCTCGATTCCCCTTGAATTCACTATAAACCCCAAAAACTTCCCTGATCCGACTCCAAAGGAACATTTGAGGGGATTCAACTTCATCTGGTACTTTTTTAACACATCAAAGCACTCTTGTAGATCCCTCACATGTCCATCTGCCATTTTAGACTTTACCAGCATGTCATCCACATATACCTCCATGTTTGCACCGATCAGCTCCTTAAACATGTGTTTGACTAGCCGTTGGTAGGTCGCACCTGCGTTTTTCAGTCCGAAGGGCATGACTTTGTAACAGTACAAGCCCGTATCGGTCCGAAAGCTGGTGTGATCCTCGTCAGGGGGATGCATGCTAATCTGGTTGTAGCCCGAATATGCATCCATGAACGAGAGGATCTCATGTCCTGCAGTCGCATCGACCAGCTGGTCGATTCTTGGGAGTGGGAAGCAGTTTTTTGGGCAGGCTTTATTGAGGTCTGTAAAATCCACACAGGTCCGCCACTTGCCGTTAGGCTTGGGGACCAGCACCGGATTTGAGACCCACGATGGATAAAACGCCACCCTGATAAACCCATTCTCCTTAAGTCTTTCGACTTCTTCTTTCAAGGCTCTTGATCTATCTTTATCGTGCAACCTTCTTTTTTGTTGCACGGGTGGAAAAGTTTTATCTAATGTTCAAGACATGGCTGATTACCGCAGGATCTATCCCCACCATGTCTTTGTGCGACCAGGCGAAAACTTCCTGGTTCTTTCGCAAGAATTCCACCAGTGCATGCTTTGTGGTAGGCTCTAAGTTTTTCCCAACCTTCACGACTCTGGTCGGGTTTTCTTTGTCGAGTTGGACCTCCTCCAGGTCCTCGACGGGTCCAACATTCTCTTCAAAATCCCCAAAGCGAGGATCCAAATATCCATCCTCACTTTGGGAAACACCCTATTTGGTGACTTCACCACCTGATTGGGCTTGCGTATCTACTGCCATCTGCAATCGGTCTGGAGTGGTGCTCCTCGACGTTCCACTTTTCGCCTTTGTGATCGAGGCGTTGTAGCACTCCCTGGCTTCCCTTTGGTTTCCTAAAATGCGTCCTACCCCCGCGTCCATTGGGAACTTCATGGCTAGGTGCCACATAGAGATGACGGCCCGTAGATCAACCAGTATGGGCCTTCCGATAACGGCGTTGTACGCCGAAGGACAATCGACCACTACAAAAGTGGCGAGTAATGTCCTTGTTGTAGGCGCTGTACCTGTCGTTACTGGAAGTTTGATCATTCCGGCTGGGGCGAGTCCTACTCCAGAGAAGCCATATATCGTATGATTGTAGGGCTCCAAGTCCTTTACGGAAAATTTCATGCGTTCCAGTGTTGACTTATACAGGATGTTCACTACACTTCCTGTATCGACTAGTACCCCCTTTACCATCATATTGGCCATCTGGATGTCCACGACCAGCGGATCGGAATGTGGGAACCGGACGTGTTGGGCATCGCCATCAGAGAAGGTTATCTCACCTTCTCTGATCGAGCCTTTTTTGGTGCACGGTCCTCCACAGTCATAATCTCGATGTCCTGGTCGTGGCGCAGAGTCCGAGCATATCGTTCTCTGGCCTTTCCGCTATTTCCCGCGAGGTGCGGGCCTCCACAGATGGTTAAGAGTGTTCCAGCCACGGGGGCAGGCTGTAATGGTGGCGAGCGTTGGCGTGTGGACGCCTGCTCATTGCCACCTGGAGCTTCTCGTTGGGAATTTCCCGAGGCCCGTACGTACCTTCTCAAGTGTCCTTGTCTAATGAGGAACTCAATTTCGTCTTTTAACTGGTTGCATTCGTTAGAGTCATGTTCGTAGTTGTTATGGTAACGACAGAACTTGGTAGTGTCTCTTTTCGAAATGTCCTTTCAAATGGGTCCAGGTTTTTTGTAAGGCACACTAGAGCTTGTGGCCTGGTAAACCTCTCCCCGAGACTCAACGAGGGCAGTGTAGTTAGTGAACCTAGGTTCATAACGATTACCCTTGGCTCGTTTGTTGTCGGAGGTGGAAGGCTCGTTATACGGCCGTTTCCCACCATTCTTGCCATTACCGTTGCCGTTTCCGTTGCCTTTTCCGTTGCCATTAGGTTTGGAACCATTGGCGGGTTTGGTGGCCTTCTTACCCTTGTTCGAGGGTTTTCCATCATCAGCAATGGCCTCTTCGAGCTTGATGTAACGATCAGCTCGGTCCAAGAACTCCTGGGTTGTGTTAACTCCTTCCTTTCGGAGACTTTTCCAGAGGGGAGAGCAACGTTTAACCCCTACGGTAATGGCCATCATCTTGCCTTCGTCTCCGACTATTTTTGCTCCAGCTGCCGCTCGCATAAAGCGCTAGACATAATCCTTCACTGACTCCCCGTCCTGCTGGCGAATTTCGACAAGCTGGTTTGCTTCGGTTGGGTGCACACGACCCGCATAGAACTGTCCATAGAAATCCCTTACGAACATTTCCCAGGAAACTATGCTTGCTGGCGGGAACTTAAAGAACCACTCCTGCGCTGCTTCAGAAAGTGTTGCAGGGAAGATCCTGCACTGAGCGTCTTCGGACACTTTCTGAATGTCCATCTGAATCTCAAACTTATTCACATGCGAGACTGGGTCCCCATATCCATCAAAGTTTGGGAGCGTAGGCATCTTGAATTTGTTGGGAGTTTCGGCGTTAGCTATCCTTTGGACGAAAGGAGTGCCTATCCTCCTATCGTGGTCGATGTAAGAAGTCCTTCCTCCGACCAGCTGCTGAACAGCTTGGTTGAGTGCGTCTATCTGGGCCTGCACTGCGGTAGGAATCGCGGTAGCCTCTGTTGCTGGGGGGACGTTCTTGCCGTGCCTCTCGAGGCGATCATTGAGTACATCTCTCAGGTCCGCTTCTCTTCTTTGATGCTCGCTACCACCGAGCCGGTTGAAGACATTATTTTGTCTGGGCTGCCCCCCAGCATCCTGTCTATTTGGTTGGTCATCTTGAGGTAGTTGGCTCCTGCTTTTACCTCTTTCTCCATTCCTCCCACCGGCATTTCCTTTACCTGAGTCAACCTCATTGTACCCGTGGCCATCTTTGAACCTTGACTGGCTATGGTGAGATCGACTGTTCCCTCGATGCCCGTTCCTGGCTGAACCTTCCCGAGCGTTAGAGGGTGGTCTGCGCTGGTCGTGGTGTCCTCGTGCATCATCGTGCCGTGGGGAGCCCTGGACCGCAGAGCCTAACTCTGAGTCTCTTCTGTTGCCAGGAGGTTACTGACCTCTGTTCGGTAGGTTCGGCCCATCATCCCTATGGCGTCTAGGGCTGCGAGGCCGATGCTCGGCCCTATTCTGCCTCTGTTGCGGGGGACTACCCCGAGCAGCTTGGGATGGTGGCAGCGCCTCAGGATCCTGTGGGACATCGTCATGGGGCATCTGAGGCTGCTCGGGCCTTTGCGGACTCGAAGGCTGAATTGGTGGGCTCGGATTAGGAACCCTCTGGGGTGGCCCATTCACCGGTTGGTCAGGCTGCGAGGCAGGTGAAGCCTGATTTCTAGCCAACAGCAAGGCTGCCTCCAGGGCTGCCATGGCTTCGTTCTGGCGGCGATCCACCTCCGCCTGTCTTTCGCTCAATTCCGCGCACTACCTTTCTATCTCCTGCTGCTGCCGCGCCATAACTTCAGCAGCAGTCTCCTGACTGGCCCTCAGATTAGCCAGTTCTTCCTGCAACGCGCCCAGAGTACTCTTCAGCGTTGCATCGTCCATTTCCTCCTCTTCAAAGTCCAGTTGTGGCTCATCCTCCGCCATGCTCGCAGGAGGAGGAGGTGGTGGCGGGTTTGACGGTGCAGCGGCGGCCGCCTGTCCAGTTTTCCTTCCAGGTTTTGCCATTAGTTTTCTTAACAGCAATAAATCAATCTCTCAATGAAAGCACCAGAATGTTGACCCAAGATTTGGCCAACTGACACGGAGTCAAAATGTGATTGATGTGAATGAATGTATAGAGAAGAACGTAATGACAAAAGAAACAAAACACAGTGATTTATAGTGGTTCGGCCCCAGGATCTGGTAATGACCTACGTCCACTTAGACTGATATTGATATAAGAATCAGAAGAGTGATCAAAGAACTAGGGTTCAATGATTTTCACTAACCTCTCAAGAACAATACAAGTTTACTAAGAGAATTATTATAGTTTCGAATGATTCAAAAGCCAAAAGTCCCCTCCCTTGAGCTATCTCATGCTATTTATAGGCTCAAGGAGGGTTACAAAAGATTGTTACAGATATTCTTTCCTGAATAATCGGATACCCAGAAGATTGTATGAGATAAATTCAGGATTCATAAAGATCTTCCCATAAATGTTGCCTTGTACACGGAACCATCGACCAGACTGGTCGCGGGTAAGACGGGCTTACCCTGCTTCTACTGTGTCTTCTGGTCGATATTCTAGCAGACGCTTCCAGATGTCAGCCACGTGTCCAGGGATTACTTGCCACGTCATAAATGCTAATTTATTGGATAACATATACATATTGGCCCTACACAATTTTTACAACACACAAAATATAAATAAAATATACTAGTAATAATAGCAGCCACTACACAAGTTTTACAATACACAAAATATAAATAAAATATATATACTAATAATAATGGCAGCAACACATTAACTAATAAGCAAAGAAAAATAGTAAAAATAAATTCTCAAGCAACTTAAGAAGTTTATCTACTTCTTTACTTTCAATAAAAAAATCTTACTATAGATATTTCTATTAGCAATTCAGCATTGAGAAACAACACAAAATAACTACTAGATAATACTAACAAATTTTGAGTTTCAATAATTGATGACTGGTTCCAATACTTAGTTCACCTCTAAACAAAAACTGTGAAACTATAAAACTAAAACACTTCTCATATTATCAAATTTTAGAACAAAATTAATGAAATTAATTAATATAGATATAAATTGACAAATATATATTAAATAACATTATTTTATCTTTTTTTGTCACAAGTCTGCAAGTTCAACGGTAGTGAAAATTAAATGAGTGAAAACAATTTTAGTTTTCCAAGTCCATTAAAATGGTATTGATAGCTATGTACTTCCAATGCATATTAGTTTGTTCCATCCAGAGAAACAAATAATAAAGAAAAATACAAACCAATCCTGATTGTATGATAAAAACATAATTGAAATGAGAATATTGCACATCACATATCATAGACAAGGTGTGGAATACTTTTGCATCAGAGTAATTCCAATGACCATTTAAAAAAATTCGTATTGTACCAATTTGAATCCTTCCCATTTATTTCAAGTTGTACTCATTCACATCCCCTTCATCTATCATATTACAATATCATTTAATTTCCATTAGCAAGGATTCTAAACACTTTTAAAGCAAAGAAAATTATATTCATATTATTTTTGTAATCAAGTTGATCAACTACAACCCAATTAATATATTTGGACATGCTATATTTCAAACATAGTAAATATATTAGGGTAGGTAGGAGAGAGAATTAGTGGCTTGTGAGGTAAATTACAATTTTTTTTTTAAAAAATAAAATATTAAAATACTTTAAAGTAGCTAGATTTGGATGCATGTATGTTCACAATGGACTTCCTCACTTTTCATTAAAATAAATCATCAAATACGATCCACTAACACATTCTAATTGTAACGCCCTGGATAGGCAAAACCGCTACACTGTGTACTTATAAAGGTGCAGGACTTGCTAATCAAGTCATTTAGTTAAAAACGTATTTGCTAAAATCATTAACGCGCTAAGGTTAAAAGGGTTTTGGTCTCAAAAGATACTTTTCATACAATTTAACATTTTAAACATGGGATCCCAAAAGAAACAACATTTAAAAGTCTGTTTACAAAATTTCCAGTGTACAGACAACCACTAGCCATTCTAAAGGCAAAGCAGATGTTTATGGTTCTCCTGTCCCTGTCTCCCCTCAACCATGGCGGCTGAGGAGCTGTTCATATACATTTTGCTCCCAGACCTCTCAGGGCTGATCAAGCTTGCCCCTGCCTTTACCTGCACCACGAAGCACCCGTGAGCCAATGCCCAACAAGAAAGAATAATATCATAACACAAGTACTGATAATAATCATAAACCCTTTACGCATGTTTAAACATTTAGCAATCCCTAATAAACATATAACTCATTGACATAAACATGAATTCACAAGCTAACAATTAGTCATTCAACATATCATATTCAACAATCAACCAAAACAACCAGATTATACAATAAATAGGGTCGACACCCTTAGGTCGCACCCTTTGCTTGCCCCACTGACTTCGACCCGCTTAAACTGAGCTCAGTGCATAATAAGCTGTCCTCAGCTACCAATGGACGAGCCGCGCCCTGTGCGCTAATGTAAACTTCGGCACTCTTTGGTCGTTTGTTTACTATTCACATGGCATAATACCATCCTCTATAAGGCATACAAATTAGGGAACCCTTAGTCCCATTATGAATCCACAACAGGGTGCAGTTTTCTTACCTTAAATTTCCAAACGCTTTGATTACGAGAGATGCCCCTTGAGCACGATTCGTCTCCCGAGCCCTATGTTTCACCTAGTCACAACCAAGATAAGGGATTCCATTAATATTCGAATAAAGGTTTCCGGGTGAGGTTCCAGCTCTCGGGACATCGAATTCCACCAAGCACGGTGGTGGAATCGATCCCGAGCACCCTAGGTTAGGTTCTCGCGCTTAAAACCTTCAAATAACCAAAAATTCCCTTAAGGCCCGCGACCCGCCCCCTAAAATAGAGGCTAGGCCTCTCTGACCACACACACGTGCCGCGGCCCTACCCTGTGGTGTCACGGCGCTTCCCTACTGCAGAGCCTCCTTAGCTCTTCTTTGCTTCGCAAGGCCGCGACACTCTAGAACAGAGCCGCGGCCTAGCCCCTCGTGCCTAGAAAATCCACCATTTTTAACATCCCAACCTTGCTAAAAATCACCCCAAACCATCCTAATTCCAAAATCGCTTGATCACAAAACTCCTAACATGATTCTATCAACATAATCCAGCAAAAACCTAGATTAGAAACTCATTAAAATCCCATTTCAATTTTTGAAACCCAGAAGCTTAAGAACATAAAAAACAGCCATGAAACACCAGAATTCAACCATTAGATCATAAATTCAAGCTTACCTCCACTGTAGAACCACTTCTCTAAGAATATTCTGAGCTAACTCCCAAGCTTCCTGCCTTAATTCAACCTTGAAATTAAGAACCTAAGAACCTTTAGATTTCAGCCCAAAAACCTGACAACCAATTGATCAAAATGAAATTCAGTGCTTACCTTTGTTTCTAGATTGATTCCCCTAGCTTCCACTGAGTTAATCCTCCAATTCCTCAGCTCAAACCTCTGAATTCCCAGCCAAATCCCCTTAGTTTTCAGTGGTTTCCTTGGGAGAGAAGAAGAAAGAGGAGGAGAGAAAAAGGAGAGGGTCGGCTCCTTAAGTTTCCACTGTTTTTCTAAGTTTTATCTATCTATCCTCTAGCAATTAAACCAAACCTGAGGCTTGGGGTACCGGAAACGTCCCCGAGGGTAAAATGGTAAAATTCCCCAGTATTCCCGCCTAAACTTTCTAACCTCAAATATATCTCCAATTATTTATTTCCATAACTCAATAACCTAAATAACCGTTCAATACCTAAAATACCCCCTGACCTGCCCCAAGTCAAATATTAAGCCCCGTTGTGACTTTCCCGCTAACTAGCTCCCTAGGATCGCCTCAAGTCCCGTGCTGCAGATTTACCCACATAATAATGTGGTTCTCACAATTATAGCATATAATCACATTTACATTCATTTAACCATACATGCATGCTTATCATATAATCATGCATTAAATTAATAAATTCATACATAAGCCACTTATGCCCTCCCGGCACACTAATCAAGGCCCTTAAGCCATATTAGTGATTTTGGGTTGTTACAACTATCCCCTCCTACTGAGAATTTCATCCTCAAAATTTACCTGAATAACTCGGGATACTGATCCCACATCACCGTCTCAAGCTCCTTGGTCGCTTCCTTGACCTTGCTATTTCTCCATAATACTTTAACTAACAGAATCATCTTATTCTGTAAAACTTTGTCCTTCCGATCCAAAATTTGAACTAGTCGCTCTTCATAGGGAAAATCTGTCTGCAACTCTAAGTCCTCATAATTCAGTATATGCGTTGTATCTGAAACATACTTCCGTAGCATAGAAACATGAAATACATCGTGCACTTCTGACAATGACAGTGGCAAAGCCAACTTGTAAGCCACCTGTCCAATCCTTTCTAGAATCTCAAAAGCTCCAACAAACCGAGGGCTCAGCTTGCCCTTTACTCCAAATATCCTCACCCCTCACAGTGGTGAAACTTGTAGAAACACGTGGTCCCTAACCTGGAACTCCACGTCTCTACGCTTGGGGTCAGCGTAGCTTTTCTGTCTACTTTGTGAAGTAAGCATTCTGGCTCGAATCTTCTCTATAGCTTCATTTGTCTTCTGAACCATGTCTGACCCAAAGTATTTTCTCTCACCCATCTCATCCCAATGAATGGGCGATCTACACTTTCTCCCATATAACATCTCATAAGGAGCTACTCCAATCATGGACTGATAACTATTGTTATAGGAAAATTCGATCAATGGGAGATACTTACTCCAAGATCCCTCGAAATCAATCAGACACGCCCTAAGCATATCTTCCAACACCTGAATCGTTCTCTCAGACTGTCCATCAGTCTGAGGATGAAAGGCTGTGCTAAACTTTAACTGAGTCCCCATGGCCCTTTGCAGAGCTCCCCAGAACTTAGAGGTAAAAATAAGGTCTCGATCAGATACAATAGACTTAGGAACCCCATGGAGACAAACTATCTCCCTCACATACAACTCTGTATACTGTTCCACTGTGTAAGTCGATTTCACTGGCAGAAAATGGGCTGACTTGGTGTATTTGTCCACTATCACCCTCACCGAGTCATGAAGTCTCACTTTCCTGGGTAGACCTCCCACAAAATCCATGGTAATGTCCTCCCACTTCCACTCTGGGATATCCAAAGGCTGAAGCAATCCCCCTGGTCGCTGATGCTCAGTCTTCACTTGCTGACATGTTAAACATCTGGCCACAGACTCCACTACATCCTTCTTCATCCCGGGCCACCAATATAATGTCCGTAGATCCTGATACATCTTCGTGGTACCTAGATGAAGTGAGTATGGCGTGGTGTGAGACTCATCTAATATCTCTCATCTGATCTCTTCATCTGTCGAAACAAAAATCCGCCCCTGATATCGAAGCATACCAGCCTCAGAAACAGAATAATCCTTAGCTATCCCCGCTAAGACATTCTGTCGAACTTCTTATAGCTGTGCATCTACCAATTGACCCTCCTTGATCCGCTCTAGCAGGGTCAACTGCAAGGTAATATTGGCCAACCGGCCCACCACCAGCTCTATCTTTGCCCTGGCCATCTCATCTACTAACTCTCTGGAGATCTGAACAGAACAAAATAACTGCCCCGAGCCCCTCCGACTCAATGCATCTGCCACAACATTGGCTTTCCCTAGGTGGTAAAGGATATCACAATCATAATCCTTAACCAACTCTAACCAACGCCTATGTCTCATGTTCAGATCCTTCTGGGTGAAGGAATACTTTAAACTCTTATGGTCAGTGTATATCTCGCACTTGTCCCCATACAGATAATGTTGCCAAACCTTCAGTGCGAATACCATTGCCGCCAACTCCAAATCATGGGTAGGGTATTGCTACTCATACTCCTTCAGCTGCCACGATGCATAAGCTATAACCCTTTCATTCTGCATCAACACACAGCCTAAACCCATCCTCGATGCATCACAGTATACTACGAACTTTCCTTCCTTAGAAGGAAGACTCAGTATAGGCGCAGTAATAATTCATCGCTTTAATTCTTGGAAACTATCCTCACACATCTCTGACCAAACAAACTTCTGGTTCTTCTGTGTCAATTCTTTCATTGGTGAAGAAATCTTTGAGAATCCTTCTACAAACTTCCTGTAATAGCCTGCTAACCTGAGGAAACTCCGCACCTCCGAGGTGTTCCTTGGCCTTGGCTAATCTCTCACCGCTTCCACCTTGGATGGATCCACCTTAATCCCCTTTGCGCCAACTATATGCCCAAGAAAAGTCACCTCTGGCAACCAAAACTTACACTTCTTAAACTTGGCATATAACCGATGCTCCCTTAACCTCTGTAAAACCTATCGAAGATGTCGCTCGTGCTCTGCCTCTGAACTGGAGTACACTAAGATTTTGTCGATGAAGACAATGACGAACTGATCCAAGAAGTCCTTGAACACCTTGTTCATCAGATCCATGAAAGCTGCTGGAGCATTGGTCAAACCAAAAGACATGACCAAGAACTCATAGTGCCCATACCACGTTCGGAAGGCCGTCTTTGGTATGTCCCCTTCCTTGATCCTCAGCTGGTGATAACCAGATCGAAGATCAATCTTTGAGAACACTGTCTTTCCTTGTAGCTGATCGAACAAGTCATCAATCCTTGGTAGAGGGTACTTATTCTTAATGGTCAACTTGTTCAATTCCCTGTAGTCTATACACATCCTCAGAGTCTCATCCTTTTTCTTAACAAACAAAACTGGAGCGCCCCATGGAGAGTAACTAGGTATGATAAATCCCAAATCCAGAAGTTCCTATAACTATATCTTCAACTCCTTCAACTCTGCCGGTGCCATCCTATATGGTGCTCTTGATACTGGTTCTGTCCCCGGTGCTAACTCGATAACAAACTGAATCTCCCTGCGTGGCGGCAACCCCGGTAGCTCCTTAGGAAAAATATATCCAAAAACTCATAAACCACCCTGGTCTCTCCCGGCCCCACCGGCAACATCCTGGTAGTGTCCACCACACTAGCCAGAAAACCTATACATCCACCCTGCAACAGGTCTCTGGCTCTCAATGTTGAAATCATGGGTACGTGGGGTCCACATACCGCACCCACGAAGACAAAAGGATCCTTGCCCTCAGGCTCAAAAGTCACCATCTTCTTCCTACAGTCAATGGTAGCCTCATACCTGACCAACCAATCCATTCCTAAGATCATATCAAAATCCTCCATGTCTAACTCAATCAGATCTACCGAAAGCTCCCTACTATCAACCATCACTGGCAGTGCCCTAATCCATCGCCTATTAACAACTAGTTCCCTAGTAGGAAATAAAGTCCCAAACCCTACAGCCAGATACTCACTAGGTCTACATAGTCTATCAATCACTTTACTAGAAACAAAGGAATGTGTAGCATCGGAGTCAATAAATACAGAAAAAGAGCTAGCGCTAGAAAGCTGACCTATCACTACCGAGGGGCTAGCCTCAGCCTTTGCATGTGTCAAAGTGAATACTCAAGCTGGAGTCAAGCTATCCACCTTTCCTGCTTCCCCTTTCTTCACTGTTGGGAAATCCTTCTTGAGGTGCCCCATCGTTCCACACACATAGCAAGCCTTGGCCCGACATTCGCCCTGATGGCGTCTTCTACACCTCGGGCACTCCGAATAGCTCCTCCATGGCTCACTGCCGCCCTGACCACCCCGACCTCTCCTATCAGGACCAGCAGCGGTCGAAGTGTCAGGGGTCTTTCTCTTAAAATCACTGGGGCCTCCGCCCCTTCCTTACCCAGAATAAGGAGGCACCACTCTGCGACCCTCCCGCCTTACTGCACTTTCCCTCCCGATCTTATTCTCCGCTTCCTTAGCAGTAAAAGCCTTCTCAACGGCCTGGGCATAAGTTGTTCCCCCAGGTACCGTTGTGATCCTAACATCCCGGGCTATCATAGCATTAAGCCCTCGAATAAACCTGTCTTGCCTAGCTGCATCAGTAGGCACAAGGTTTGGTGCAAATTTCACGAGTTTGTCAAACTTTAGGGCATACTCAGTAACAGTCATACTGCCCTGAACCAACCCCACAAACTCATTAAATTTTGCTGCCCGGATGGCAACATTGTAGTATTTTTGGCTGAACAAGTCTTTAAATCCTTCCCAAATCAAAGTAGTGACGTCCCTGGTCTGTGAGGCCACTTCCCACCAGATGCGGGCATCCTCTCTCAACATATATGTGGCATAAGCCACTCTGTCATGTCCCTATATCCTCATAATGTCCAGAATAGTAGTAATCATAGTCAGCCATTGCTCAGCCTTCAATGGATTAGGTCCTCCCTCAAAAGTTGGGGGATGCTGCTTTCGGAACCGCTCATACAATGGCTCCCATCTATTCCCAACCTCTATTGGCTGAATAACTGGTGCCACTACAGGTGGCACAATAGGTGTAGCACACCCTGCTGGAGCCTGCTGTTGAAGAAGACGAATCTGTTCATCTTGGCTCTGAAGCCATGCTTGCATATCTGCCATAAGTTGCTGCCAGTTCTCAGGGACTGGCAGAGGAATCTGGCCCTGATCATCACCTCTGGTCCCAGACCTAGTGCCGGCTAGTCGCGTAGATTTTCTTGGACGCATAGCTATCCAAGTCAATCTGCAATCAATGACTCGGCAATCAGACCATGATGACAGGGTAAAATCTTCTCCAAAATCCACCAAAGGAACATTACGAATCACAAACAATCAAGATATAAGCATTTATTCACATGCACCGGCATTGGTAATAAGCATGCTCCAACATTTCCACACAACAGCTAAGACATAAACACCCATCCATACACAATATACAGTTAATCATTCAAATATTCATTTACATGCATGGCAATGCTAATAAGCATGCCTCCATATCTTCACACAGTAGTCAAGGGCCAGACCCTATCAGTATCTCATGCTTCCTATTAATCCAACAAATAACAAAATTCATAAGTCATTTCAAGCATACAAGCATATAAACATAAATACACATTACCAAACCATGAATCGAGCTTGTCTCTAGCAGCGAATGTACATGTCCAGCCAGTCTTCAGGAACCCTTAAACCTAGGACGCTCTAATACCAAGTTGTAACGCCCTGGATAGCCAAGACCGCTACACCGTGTACTTATAAAGGTGCAGGACTTGCTAATCAAGTCATTTAGTTAAAAACGTGTTCGGTAAAGTCATTAACGCGCTAGGGCTAATAGGGTTTTGGTCTCAAAAGATACTTTTCATACAATTTAACATTTTAAACATGGGATCCCAAAAGAAACAACATTTAAAAGTATGTTTACAAAATTTCCAGTGTACATACAACCATTAGCCATTCTAAAGGAAAAACAGATGTTTATGGTTCTCCTATCCCTGTCTCCCCTCAACCGTGGCGGCTGAGCAGCTGTTCATGTACATTCTGCTCCCAGACCTCTCTAAATCAGGGCTAATCAAGCTTGCCCTTGCCTTTACCTGCACCAAGAAGCACCCGTGAGCCAAGGCCCAACAAGAAAGTGTAATATCGTAACACAAGTACTGATAATAATCATAAACCCTTTAAGCATGTTTCAACATTTAGCAATCCCTAATAAACATATAACTCATTGACAGGAACATGAATTCACAAGATAACAATTAGCCATTCAACATATCATATTCAACAATCAACCACAACAAACAGAGTACACAATAAATAGGGTCGACACCCTTAGGTCGCACCCTCTGCTTGCCCCACTGACTCCGGCTCGCTTAAACCGAGCTTAGTGCATAATAAGCTGTCCTCAGCTACCAATGGCTGAGTCGCGCCCTGTGCGCTAATCTAAACTTCGGCACTCTTGGGTCGTTTGTTTACTATTCACATGGCATAATACCATCCTCTATAAGGTATACAAATTAGGGAACCCTTAGTCCCATTATGAATCCAAAACCGGGTGCAGTTTTCTTACCTTAAATCTCCAAACGCTTCGATTCGAGAGATGCCCCTTGAGCACGATCCGTCTCCGTCTCCCGAGCCCTAGCTTTTACCTAGTCACAACCAAGATAAGGGATTCCATTAATATTCGAATAAAGGTTTCCGGGTAAGGTTCTAACTCCCGGGACATCGAATTCCACCAAGCACGGTGGTGGAATCGATCTCGAGCACCCTAGGTTAGGTTCCCGCGCTTAAAACCTTCAAATAACAAAAAATGCCCTTAAGGGCCGCGACCCTAAAGACCTGCGTCGCGGCCCTGCCCTATGGACCATATTATGTTCATGCGTATGTCAAAAGAAACCTACATATATGAATTAAAGTTTGAAGACCTCATACTGCAAAAAACGGATACTTGCATATGTTGTAAGAAATATGCATATATGAGTTCAAGCTGAATATAAGGTAGAAAACATGGAGATAGCTTGCCATTTCATTCTCTTACTTCTATAATAAATAAATGTATTATATACATATATGAGAACAGAGACTTTTATACTTATAAAAGTAAACATGCAATACATTGCATCTAAATAAAAAACCTACCCAAAAAAAGATTTATTTTAATGGAACACTAGCAACAAGTCCCTAAATCTCAAAATCAAGATTGAAATTTATCAATTTGATTTCCTAAGATTCTCAAGAATAAATTTAGTGAGCAACACATATCAACCACAGGGAACTCAAACCTTGTAAAAGAAATTAAAACAGATAACAAACCAATTTGCATTCAAATATAAAGTCAATAGACTGAAAGGGAATACATTCTATCTATACATAGATTGAAAAAAAATCAAAACCCAAATCATAATCATGTGAAAATGCGGCAAAAGAAATGTTAGTATATATACACGTAATCTAAAAATTGATATCATTATATATAAAAATGATCCAGTGTCTTGCAAGAATTAGAAATGGGAGCAAATCTTAAATAAGGCTCTACTATAAAGACGAGATTTGACCCAAAAACAAAATAGAAAAGAGAAGAGGTGTACCTGAAATGGAATAAGGATAGAGCAAGGAAATATAAACAAGAGTAGATCTATAAAATGGTGCTAGTTTATTGAACCAAGACCTAACGTACAAATCCATCCACTGCAGTCCAAAAGCTCAAACTTTGCTGCTGCAATTAACACCTCAAACCCACTAGAAAATCAATAAGTAAATTTATGAACATTTATAACATATACATGCCTATAAAGCAGAATATTTGAAATAAAACATGAACTATATCTTACAATAAATAAAATACCTTCTCTAGAGATTTTTTCTGTTCTTTGCAAGGTCAAATCAAGCCCTAAAGGAATTTTTCCAACCATAATCTGAATGCAATGAGACTTTGGAAATTAAAAAAGAAAACAATCAGTTAAGAAACCTACAAGAAAAAGAAGAAAAAAAGAAAGAAATGGTGAGAGAGAAGGAGAGAGGAAGAATGTGAAGGAGAGAGAAGAGTTATGGACAAAGAGTGATTTAGTGCAAGAAAGAATGAAAGAGAAAATTGAGAATTGGAGAATAACTATAACACATTTTTTAGTTTGCCACTGATAATTTTTTAAGGCCCGCCATTTGTTTTTCCAATTTTCACTTTACCACTTTTTTATATTATCAATTATAATACTTTTTAAATAAAATTATATTAATGTGTTGTAGAAAGTATAATTTGGTGTAGTGCATGCTACTTAAAGAAGAAAGAAACAAGGACAAGGATAATAACTCCGATAGGGAGCTCGAGCCTTTTGCTCCCCATATATCAAACACCTAATTTCCTTATGGATTTAAGATACCCCATGTGGTACCCTTTGATGGAACTTCCGACCCATATAGCCACCTAAGTAGGTTTAACACAATAATGTGAGCCAACAATGTCGGATACGAGCTACAATGCATGCTCTTTCCGACCACACTAACAGGACCAGCAAAAAACTGGTTCGATAAGTTCCGCAGGCACTTGATCATGTCGTGGGAACAACTGACTAAAGAGTTCAAGAAGCAATTCCAAACCGTAAAGAGTGTCAATTCCGAGGCCTCAACATTGACTAATGTTAGGCAGGAGCCAGGAGAGTCATTAAAAAGCAACCTAGCGAGATTCAACATAGAGGTGGCATGAGCTCGAAATGTCGATGACAGTGGTCATCTTATGGCAGTATGAGCTGGAGTATTTCCAGGGAGTCCCCTTTGGGACGACATGCAAAGGAAACCTGTGAGGACAAGAACCGAGTTCAACAACCAGGCTCAGAGGTTCGTCAATGTAGAAGAAGCGAGGTCGACATTAAAACAGACTCCTTAGCCCATAATAACTACAACGACGAACATTAACTTAGCCTCGACCTCGGCTACGCTCATGACGTCGTGACCCTCAGGAGATAACCCTTCAAAGAAAAAGAAGAATGAAGGGAATAACTCAGAGGTGGACGAGGGTAAAAAGAAAAAAGGAGATAAATACTTCTCCATTTACACAGTTTATACCGAGCTTACAGATACTCGGGAGAACATTTTTATCGCAAATGAGAACCAGGCCCCATTTAGATGACCTGATCCGATGAGAAATCAGAAGTCTAAAAGGGATACCAATAAATTCTGCAGATTCCATAGGGACATTAGTCATACCATCGATGAATAAAAACAACTGAAGGATGAGATCGAAGGTTTGATCTCGAGAGGATACGTTGGACAATATGTTAGAAATAGGAATTTGGCCAGAGGGCAGCTCCTACAAGACTGGCCCAACAGAATATGGCTTCATGCGAAAGGGAGGATGACCGACCTCCCCCGATTGATGGGGAAGATGTAGTAACCATCGTCGGAGGACCGCATATCGCTGGGTCAGGCAAAAATATCCAAAAAAGATATGTCAATGAGCTCAAGATGGGGGACGGATCTCCCTACGAACTTGAACCCCGAGCACCAAAACAACAGAGGGTTGAAACCCAACCAATTACTTTCACTGAAGAAGATGCCTCATACGTCCAATTCCCCCACAATGACCTTTGGTCATCACTTTTCAACTAGCCAATAAAAGGGTGCGCCGAGTCCTGATAGATAACGGGAGCTCAATTAACAACCTTTATAAGGCCACCTTGGAAAAAATGGGACTCTTCGTTCAAGACTTGAAGCCTGTGCGACGAAGTTGTATGAATTTTCAGGAGAAGGAATAGCCAGCACGAGATCTATCGAACCCCAGTGACCTTGGGGGACTATCTAGTCTCAATGACCATGATAATGGAGTTCATAGTGGTGGACACCCCTTCGGCCTACAATGTACTACTCGGGAGACCAACCCTGATTGGGCTGGGGGAAGCTTCATCTATGAGGCACCTAGCCATCAAGTTCCCAACACCTAGTGGCATTGGGACACTAAAAGGAGACCAACTGGCCGCCAGAGAATGGTATAGCATCTCAATGAGGGGGAAGGGACAAACAAGTGCACAAGCACTTGTGGTTATCCGAGAAATAAGCAAGACAGTCTATGAAGTGAAAGAAGAGATCAACCCCAGCATAGAAGAGGATAGGGCAGATCTCGGACCAATCGAGGAGCTCGAGGACGTAGAGCTCGATGGAAAGGATACTACTAATGTGGTAAAGATAGGGAAGAACCTCCCAAAGGATGCGAGATAGTAATTAGTCCACTTCCTGAGGGAAAACCAAGATGTGTTTGCATGGTTGCACTCATACATGATTGGGATCAACCCAAACATTATAAGCCATGCACTTAACATTGACAAAGACTTCCCACCAAAACAAAAAAAAAAAGAAGGCTCCTAGATGATGAAAGGAAGAAAGCCTTGAAAGAGGAGGTCGAAAGGCTGAAGGCAAATCGGTTTATCTGAGATGCTTTATATCTCGATTGGATATCTGATCCCATGTTTATTCCGAAGCCCAATGGCATGTGGCGAACTTGCATTTATTATTCAGACCTCAACAAGGCATGTCCGAAAGATTGCGTTCCCCTACCTCTAATTGATCAGCTCGTAGATGCTACCGCGGGTCATGACATCAGGTTGTTCATGGATGCGTATTCTGGATATAAACAAATAGCCATGCATGCACCCAATCAAGAACATATGAGATTTATGAACGATAAAGGTTTGTGGCATTACAATGTGATGCCTTTTGGGCTCAAGAACGCCGGGGCCACATATCAAAGATTGGTGAATAGGATGTTTGCCGAGAAAATAGGGAACAACATGGAGGTTTATGTGGATGGCATGCTGGTCAAGTCCAACCATAGTTGTAACCATGCTGATGATCTTGCAGAATGCTTTGCTATACTCCGAAAGTACAACATGTGACTCAACCCACAAAAATGTTCATTCGGAGTATCATTGAGAAAGTTTCTCGGATTCATAATAAATGCTTGGGGCTTAGAGGAAAACCTGAATAAGATCAACGCATTAACTGATATGCCCTCACCTAAAAAACATAAAGATGTCCAGAGTTTAGTTGGATGAATGGCAACCTTAAGTAGGTTCATATCGAAATCTACAAACATATGCCTATTGTTCTTTAATATTTTGAGAGGGGGCAAGAAATTTGAATGTTCGGACGAATGCGAGCTCACTTTTCAAGCCCTTAAAAAATACCTCGTCGAACCACCAATCTTATCCAAACCAATCACAGGGGAAGTATTGTACTTATATCTCACCACAATCGAGCATGCAACTAGCGCAGTACTTGTTCAGGAGGATAAGAAAGTACAAAAACTTGTTTAATATGTTAGTAAAAGGTTACTAGGGGCACATTCGAGATATCCATTAATGGAAAATCTGCCCTTGTGCTTGATACATGCATCTCGAAAGCTCAGACCTTACTTCAAGGCACATCCTGTACACGTATTGAGTGACCAACCTGTAATGCCCTGGATATCCAAGACCGTTACACTGTGTATTTTGAAATAGTGCAAGACTTGCTAACCAAGTCGTTTGAACGAAAATGGGATTCTAAGGTCAACCATCAGGTTAGGGTTAAAATATTTTGATCATAAATGATTAATTTTCCTTTAAACAGACGTTCGATACATGGGATCCCATAAATAGGGTATATGTGGTAATTTACAATCCCCAAAAGTTAATACAACAAACAGCATTCTAATGGAAAAATACAAATTTTAGAGCTCTGTCCCTGTACTTTCCCTCGGCCGTGGCGGACGAGCAGCTAACTATGTACACTTCGCCCCTAGAGCTCTCCAACTCATGGTTGGTCCAGTTTCCCCTTGCCTTTACCTGCACCACGTAGCACCTGTGAGCCAAGGCCCAGCAAGAAAACCATAAACAACAAACACATATAACATCAGTAGTATTCAATCAATCTTAACACACCCAGTTCAATTATTTAACAGAACGCAAGCATTAAACTACCAATAATAAACATATATTCTCAAGCACATATCTTAGCCAGTTATACAAATATTTAGAGTTGGCACACTTAGGCCGAGCCCTTTGTTTATCTAGTTGACCCCAGCTCGCTTAGGCCGAGTTGCGTTCAGTACGCTTATCATCAGTCTCGGGACTCTTAGGCCGTTCATTCTCATATACATAACAATCATAGAATCACACAATACACATACTCAAATATTGGGAACCTTAGTCCTGTTCACAACCATAAGGGTGCAGTTTTCTTACCTCGAATCCCGAGCGAAGAATAAAGAATGGTCCCGAGCACGATCCTCAATCATGAGCCTTAGCAATAAACCTAGTCACAGTGTCAATGGGTAACCATCAATTCCTAATCCAAATAAATGTTTAGGAAACAAAAAGTAGCCCCTGGTACCTCGAATTCTACTAAACCGGGCAGTAGAATTTGTCCCAAGTGCTTGGTTCAAACCCCCGAGCCTAAAAACTATCCTAGGCCAAAGTACTCCAGGAGGGCCGCGACCAGGCCCTAAGGGTCGCGATGTGCCTAAAGTCAGAGGCACAACCTCATGCTTCGGGGGGGGGGGGGGGGCGACTTGTCCCCTAGGGCCGCGGCACACCCTCAAGTTAGCAAGCCCTCCCAGGGAATTCTGGGCACGTGGGCCGCGACGCCCATGAGTTGGGTTGCGGTGCTCCCCCGCGAACCCAAAATTCCCTGAGTTTCCTGAACATTCTACAGAGCCACAACCTCAAAAATCCTTCTAACCATACTCACAAATCCATACCAATTTCAGGAACGCGTCTAGGACACTCAATTACAAGTTTAGATACACTAATTCACCATAAAATCCTACTGAGTTACCACACCAAATCAGCTACAAGGTGTCTCTCAAAAGTCTAGCTAAATTCAACCTATTAATCTAGATTACTAGCAGAAAAACAGACAAGATCCTTACATCAGTTGAAGCTTTAATCCTCAGAGATTTTCTTTAACTGAACATAGCTTGATACTTTAGCCCCTAAGCCTCAATTCTCAGACCTTTTTCCCATCTTAAACCAAGCTTTTTTCCTTCAGCAAGTTCAAGTCCCAAGTACAAGAGAGAGAGAGAGAGAGAGAGAGAGAGAGAGAGAGAGAGAGAGAGAGAGAGCGTGAGTGAGAGGGAAAGGGAGAGTGTGAGAGTATTCCTCATGTTTCTGATCACTACCTAAAATTCCTAAGTATATCCTTAACTGATAAAAGACCATTTTCCCCTTAGACTAAATCAGCTCCTCCTTGCCCTTAAGGGTAAAACAGTCATTTCTCCCAGTTCCTGCTAATTCCTTAAGTGTTCCTACTGTTAACCAATTAATCCCGTCGTGTCAAATTAATTACCAAATACTTACTCATTACTCAATACTCAATAAATCCCAAAATATTCTCTAAATTCCCAAAATACCCCTAAGCTCCCTCGAGCTGGGTATTAAACCCCACTATGACTATTTCACTAATTCACTCACTAGGACCGTCTCGAGCCATATACTGCAAATATATCCACATAATAATGTGGTCTCCACCATTTATCACATATAATTATATTTATGCCCTCAACGAGCCAAAATTATAGATATTCCCTTATGAACGATAAAGGGTCCACATGCATATTTAATACTCATAAACATGCATATTGTTTACCAAAAAATGGCTCCTGATGATGTGGCAAGAAATTATTACATATGGTTGGCATGTGGCAGCGTCAAAGTGAAGAGGTGCTATTCGCCTATCGACCAGCTCCATGTTGCTTCATCAGATCTCACAATTAGATGCGACCAGCCTCGTCGCATGCTTTGGTTTATTTCCCCTAAAGATATGTAATCTTGTAGTAACTGCATTTATTATTTCCTCTTTATAGCCCTGATACGCAGATATTAAGGAGAATTAAGGCCCATTGGCCCATGTAACCCCCTTGAGCCTATAAATATGAATGAAAGGGCTCAAGGAAGGGACTTTTGAACCTTTTTCCAAATACTCATAGCAAGAGCGTAAGTGTGATTGTCCACTATTTTGTTGTAATCCTCTCAAAGCTTGTGAAACTCAAGAACCCAGTTCTTTGATCACAGTTTTGAGGTTCAATATCAATAAGAACACTAAGTGGACGTAGGTCATTACCATTCATAGGGGCCGAACCACTATAAATCGTTTGCGTCATTTCTACACCATTTGATTCCATTCTTAACTATCATCTCATTTCTTGTCGTAATTCTGACTCCGTGTCGTTGGAAAAATCAAGGACCAACACATATAATATACTCACATAATCATATTAATCATGCATGCTACATAGTCATGCATTTAACCAATTAAATGCACATATGATTCCAATTATGCCCTCCCGACACGCTAATCAAGGCACTAAACCCCATTAGAAATTTTGGGTCGTTATTACTATCCCCTCTTACTGAGAATTTCGTGCTCGATATTTACCTGTATAATTTGGGATGCTGATCCCGCATAGCTGACTCAAGATCCCAGGTTGCTTCCTCGACCTTGCTATTCCTCCATAATACTTTGACTAGAGGAATTGTCTTGTTCCATAGAACCTTGTCTTTCTTGTCTAGGACCTAAACCGGTCGCTCTTCATATGAAAAATCTGTTTGCAACTCCAAATCCTCATACCTCAACGCATGAGTCGTATCTGAGATGTACTTCCGAAGCATAGAGGTGTGGAATACATCGTGAACTCCTGACAATGATGGTGGCAGAGCCAATCTATAGGCCACCTGCCCGATCCTCTCCAGGATCTGTAAAGGTCCTATGAATCTAGGGCTCAGCTTGCTCTTTTTCCCAAACCTCCTCACCCCTCGCAGTGGTGACACTCATAGAAACATGTGGTCCCCTATCTGGAACTCCACGTCCCTACACTTAGGATTAGCATAGCTTTTATGTCTACTCTGCAAAGTAAGCATTCAAGCTCGGATCTTCTCAATAGCTTCGTTGATTGATAACTATTGCTGTATGAAAACTCAATCAATGGAAGTTACTTACTCCAAGATCCCTCAAAGTACAACACGCACGCTCTAAGCATGTCTTCCAATACCCGAATTGTCCTCTCAGACTGTCCGTCTGTCTGAGGATGAAAGGTTGTATTGAAATTCAACTGAGTCCCCAGACCCTTCTACAAACCACCCCAAAACTTGGAGGTAAATATGGGATCCCAGTCTGATACTATAGATTTAGGAATCCCATGGAGACGTACAATCTCCCTCACGTACAACTCCGCGTACTGATCCACAGTATAGGTCGTTCTCACTGATAGAAAGTGAGCTGATTTGGTGTATCTGTCTACTATCACCCACACCGAGTCATGTAGCCCCACTGTCTTGGGTAAACCTCCCACAAAATCCATAGTAATGTCTTACCACTTCCACTCGAGAATACCCAAAGGTGGTAGCAACCCCGCTGGTCTTCACCTGCTGACAGGTTAAACACTTGGCCACGTACTCCACTACGTCCTTATTCTTCGTGGTGCCTGGATGGAGTGAGTATGGTGTAGTATGAGATTCATCAAGTATCTCTCATCTAATACCCACATCCATCAGAACACAAATTTGACCCTTTATCGTAGTAAACCAGTCTCTGAAATGGAATAGTCCTTAGCAACTCCAGCTAGGACATTCCCTCTAACCTCTTGCAATTGTGTATCATCCATCTGACCCTTTCTTATCCTCTCTAGAAGGGTTGACTATAAGATAATATTGGCCAACCAACCCACTAGCAACTCTATCCTTGCTCTAGCCATCTCCTCTGCGAACTCCTTTGATATCTGTGTAGAGCTAAATAACTGTTCCGGGCCCCTCCAGCTCAACGCATCTGCCACTACATTGGCTTTTCCTGGGTGATAAAAGATGTCACAATCATGGTCCTTCACCAACTCTAGCCAACGTCTCTGCCTCATATTCAAGTCCTTTTGGGTGAAGAAATACTTCAAGCTCTTATGATCGGTGTATATCTTGCACTTTTTTCCATACAAGTAATGTCGCCAAATTTTTAGTGGGAATACCACCACTGCCAGCTCCAGATCATGGGTAGGGTACCACTGCTCATACTCCTTCAACTTCCATGATACATAAGCAATACCCTTCTTATTCTGCATCAACACGCATCCCAATACCAACCTTGATGCGTCACAATACACTACAAACTTCCCTCCCTCCGAAGGAAGACTCAACACAAGAGCAGAAATCAGTCGTCGCTTTAGTTCCTAAAAGTTATTCTCACACTTGTCTGACCAGATGAACTTCAGATTCTTCAGTGTCAATTCTGTCATCGGTGCGGCAATCTTTGAAAGCCCTTCCACGAATTGTCTGTAATATCCTGCTAACCCAAGGTAGCTCCTAACCTCCAAGGCATTCCTTGGCCTCGACCAATCTCTAACTGCCTCAACCTTGGCCAAATCTACCTAAATCCCATCTCCACCAACAATGTGTCCAAGGAATGTCAGTTTTGGTAACCAGAACTCACAGTTCTTAAACTTAGCATACAACCGATGCTCTCTCAATCTCTGTGATACCTGTCAGAGATGCTGTTCATGCTCTGCCTCTGAACTGAAGTAAACCAAGATGTCATCAATGAAGACAATCAAAAACTAATCCAAGAAGTCCCTGAATACCCTGTTCATCAGATCCATGAATGCTACTGGGGCATTGGTCAGATCTAATGACATGACCAAAAACTCATAATGCCCATACCTCATTGGAAGGTCATCTTCGGAATATCCTCGTCCTTGATCCTCAGCTGGTGATAACCAGATCGAAGATCAATCTTCGAGAATACCGTCTTTCCCTGCAGCTGATTAAACAGGTCATTGATCCTTGGTAAGGGATATCTATTCTTGAGGGTCAACTTGTTTAACTCCCTGTAGACTATACACATTCTCAGAGTCCCATTCTTCTTCTTCACAAACAAAACCGGAGCACCCCACAGTGAGAAGCTAGGCCTGATAAACCCCAAGTCTAGAAGTTCCTGCAACTGTATCTTCTACTCCTTTAACTCTACCAGAGCCATTCTATATGGCACCCTTGAAACTGGCTCTGTACCCAGTGCTAACTCGATAACAAACTAAATCTCCTTATGCGGTGGCAGTCCTAGTAAATGTTTAGTAAACACATCCAAGAACTCACATACCAATATGGTCTCTCTCGGCCCTGCTGGCATAACTCTGGTTGTTTCCACCGCACTAGCTAGAAAACCTATACAACCTCCCTGTAATAGGTCCCTAGCCATCAACGCTGATATCATGGGTATGCGGGTCTCTGCACAACACCCATAGAGGGACCCTCACCCTCGGGCTTAAAAGTCACTATCTTCTTCTTGCAATCTATAGTAGCCCCATATCTGACCAGCCAATCCATCCCTAGAATCATATCAAAATCATTCATACTACTCTCGATCAAATCTACTGATAGTTCCCTACTATCTACCATCACTCGCAGTGCTTCAACCCATCTCCTAGAAACTACCAGTTTCCTTGTAGGCAGTATAGTCCCAAACCTAGCAGTATAATACTCACTAGCTCTACATAATCTGTCAATTACCTTACTAGAAACAAATGAATGTGTAGCACCAGAGTCAATCAATACAGTATATGAAGAGCCAGTGCTAGAAAGCTGACCTGTCACTATCGAGGGACTAGACTCAACCTCTTCCTGTGCCAAGGTGAACACTCGAGCTGGAGTCAAGCTGTCCACCTTCCCTGGTTCCTCTTTCTTCGCTGTTGGGCAATCCTTCTTGAGGTATCCCACCACCCCAACAAATAACAAGCCTTTGCCCGACATTCACCCGGATGGTGCTTCATGCATCTCGTGCACTCTGGATAAGTTCTCCATGTCTCACCGCCTCCCTGGCGGCCACCCTGAGCACCCCGACCCCTCCTATCAGGATCGACAGTTGTCGAAGTGTCAGGCGTCTTCTTCTTCAAATCACTGAGGCCTCCACCCCTACCAGACCCTGTAGATGGAGGCACTGCCCTACGAACGTCCTGTCTTGCAACATTCTTCTTCTAGATCTTATTCTCTACCTCTCAAGGGGTGAGAGCCTTCTCAATAGCCTGGGCATAAGTCATATGCCAAGGTACCGATGTAATCCTCACATCCTAGGCTATCATGGAATTAAGCCCTCGGACGAACCTGTCCTGTCTAGCCGCATCTGAAGGCACTAAGTATGATGCAAAATTTGCTAGCCTATTAAACTTCAGGGCATATTCTGTAACTTTCATGCTGTCCTGATGGCAACATTGTAATACTTCCAGTTGAATAAATCTCTGAACCCATCCCAACTCAAAGTGGAAACATCCTGGGTCTGTGATGCCACCTCCCACCAAATACGGGCATCCACTCTAAGCATATAGGTTGCACAGGCCACCCTGTCATTACCTTCCACCCTCATAAAATCCAAGATGGAGGTGATCATACTCATCCACTGTTGAGCCTTAAGTTGATCTGGTCGTCCCTCAAAGGTTGGAGGATGCTGTCTCCTAAATCGTTCATAAAGTGGCTCCCACCTATTCCCAACCTCAGGTGGTTGTACAACTGGTGCCACAGCAGGTGGCATAATAGGTTCAACACTCATTGATGGAGCCTGGTGTCTCATAAGATGAATCTATTCTTCCTGACTTTGTAACTGGGCTTGTATATCAGCAAGTATCTGCTGTCAGTTCTCAGGGACTGGCGGACGGTTCTATCCCTGCTCATCATCTCTAGCCTCAACCCGTGTGCCGGCTAGTTGTATTGATCGCCTTGGACGCATAGCTATCCAGGTTTGTCTGTAATCATTGACTTGGTAGTTAGGGAATGATGACAAGTAAACATTCTTCCCATGGTCCACCATTGAAACTCAACCAACAATATGCAATCAAGATGCAAACAAGCATTTAAACATTCATTCACATACAACAGCAATGCTAATAAGCATGCCTCATCATAATCACACAACAGTCAAAGGCCAGGCCCTATTAGTATTTCATGTTCCCTATTAATCATACAGATTAAGATATTTACATTTCATTTAAGAATTTGAGCATGCAATCACATATATATAATTACCAAACCCAGAGTCAAGCTTGTCTTTAGTGCGCGAGTGTACACACCCAGCCAGTCTTAAGGAACCCTTAAACCTAGACCACTCTGATACCAAGTTGTAATGCCCTGGATAACCAAGACTATTACACTGTGTATTTTGAAATAGTGCAAGACTTGCTAACCAAGTCGTTTGAACGAAAATGTGATGCTAAGGTCAACCATCAGGTTAGGGTTGAAAGACTTTGATCATAAGCGGTTAATTCTCCTTAAAACAGACATTTGATACATGGGATCCCAAGAACAAGGTATATGTGGTAATTTATAATCCCCAAAAGTTAATACAACCAACAACCATTCTAATGGAAAAATACAATTTTAGAGCTTAGTCCTAGTACTTTCCCTCGGCCGTTGTAGACGAGTAGCTGACTATGTACACTTCTCCCTTAGAGCTCTCCAACTCATGGTTGGTCCAATTTCCCCTTACCTTTACCTGCACCACATAGCAATCGTGAGCCAAGGCCCAACACGAAAACCATAAGCATAAAGCACATATAACAGTAGTAGTATTCAATCAATCTTAACACACCCAATTCAATTATTTAATAGAATGAAAGCACTAAGCTACCAATAATAAACATATATTCTCAAGTACATATCTTAGCAATATTCAGGGTTGGCACACTTAGGCCGAGCCCTCTGTTTATCTACCTGACCCCGGATCGCTTAGGTTGAGCTGTGTTCAATACGCTTATCATCAGCTCTGACACTCTTAGGCCATTCATTCTCATATACATAACAATCGTACAATCACACAATACACATACTAAAATATTGGGAACCTTAGTCCCGTTCACAACCACAAGGGTGCAGTTTTCTTACCTCAAATCTCGAGCGAAGAATAAAGAACGGTCCCGGGCACAATCCTCAGTCCTGAGCCTTAGTGATAAACCTAGTCATAGTGTCAATGGGTAACCATCAATTCCTAATCCAAATAAATTTTTAGGAAACAAAAACAAGCTCCCATGACCTCGAATTCTACTAAACCGAGTAGTAGAATTTGTCTCGAGCGCTTAGGTTCGAACCTCCGAGCCTAAAAACTATCCTAGGCCAAAGTTCTTTAGGTGGGCCGTAACCTGGCCCTGAGGGTCGCGGTGTGCCTCAGAGGCGCA
The DNA here is from genome assembly GCF_963169125.1 of Humulus lupulus. NCBI lineage: Eukaryota > Viridiplantae > Streptophyta > Magnoliopsida > Rosales > Cannabaceae > Humulus > Humulus lupulus. Next base: position 148,040,446 of record NC_084796.1, read on the forward strand.
GCCTCATGCTTCTGAGGGGAGGTGGGCCGCAGTTCACCCTCTAGTCAGCAAGCCCTCCCAAGGCATTCTGGGCACGCGGGCCGCGACGCCCTTGAGCTGGGCCGCGGCGCACCCCGCGAACACAGAAATCCTTGGGTTTCCTCAGCATTCTACCGAGCCACAACCTCAAAAATCCTTCTAACCGTACTCCCAAATCCATACCAATTTAAGGAACAAGTCAAGGCACTTAATTACAAGTTTAGATACACAAATTCACCACAAAGTCCTACTGAGTTACCACCCTAAATCAGCTGCAAGGTGTCTCTCAAAAATCCATCTAGATTCAACCTATTAATCTCCCAGCAGAAAAACAGACGAGATCCTTACCTCAGTTGAAGCTTTAATCCTTAGAGATTTTCTTTAATTGAACCTAGCTTGATTCTTCAGGCCCTAAGCCTCAATTCTCAGACCTTTTTCCCAGCTCAAACCAAGCCTTTTTCCTTCAACAAATTCAAGCCCCAAGTACGAGAGAGAGAGAGAGAGAGAGAGAGAGAGAGAGAGAGAGAGAGAGAGAGAGAGAGAGAGAGAGAGAGAGAGAGAGTAAGCGTGAGTGAGAGGGAAAGGGAGAGTGTGAGAGTATTCCTAATGTTTCTGATCACTTCCTAAAATTCCTATGTATATCATTAACCCATAAAAGACCATTTTTCCCCTTAGACTAAATCAGCTCCTCCTTGCCCTTAAAGGTAAAATAGTCATTTCTCCCAGTTCCCGCTAATTCCTCAAGTGTTCCTACCATTTCTCCAAATACTTACTCATTACTAAATAAATCCCAAAATATTATCTAAATTCCCAAAATACCCCCTAGGCTCCCCCGAGCCGGGTATTAAACCTCGCTGTGACTATTTCACTAATTCAGTCACTAGGACTGTCTCGAGCCATATACTGCAAATATATCCACATAATAATGTGGTATTGACCATTTATCACATATAATCATATTTATGCCCTCAATGAGCCAAAATTAAAGATATGCCCTTATGAACGATAAAGGACCCACATGCATATTTAATACTCATAAACATGCATATAATATACTCACATAATCATATTAATCATGCATGCTGCATAGTCACACATTTAACTAATTGAACACACATATGATTCCAGTTATGCCCTCCCAGCATGCTAATCAAGGCACTAAACCCCATTAGCAATCTTGGGTTATTACACAACCATTAAGGCAGGTGTTGTCAAAACCTGAGGAGTCTGGAAGACTGTTAAAATGGGCGGTCGAAATTAGACAATTCAACAACATTTATTACCCGAAAACAACGATCAAAGGACAAGCCTTAGCAGATTTCATAGTTGAATGTACGGGAATTACCAATGAGGAAGTCATAACCCCAACCCACGAGATGTGGAGACTTTACGTCGATGGATCTTCAAATGAGAACAGATCAGGGGCAAGAATTATCTTAATCACTTCGACTGGAAATCGTTTTCACTCAGCCTTACAGTTTGGCTTCGAGGCATCAAATAACGAGGCCGAATATGAAGCACTAGTAGCAGGACTTTGAATAGCTTCCGAGATTAATGAAAAAGCAATCCACTGCTGCAGTGATTCTCAATTGGTTGTCAACCATGTTTTAGGAGAATACCAAGCTCGGGGAATCAAAATGGGAGCCCACTTAGAGAGGGTCAAAGCAAAATTCAAGAAATTTGTGTTCTATGCCATTGAACAAGTTCTGTGAGAGAAAAACTCGAATGCAGATGCTTTAGCTAGGCTCGCCACAACCAAGGAAGCTGAAGCACTCAATGTGGTGCCGATCGAGTTCCTACCAGTCCCAAGCATAACTGAGCCTGAAGAAGAATGCGTCAACATGATTGACTTGCAACCTACCTGGATGACTGATATGTGAAATTTAACACGCAAGTATACGTGGTTGAATCAAGTAATATATAATAAGTAAAGTGTTGATCCCACGAAGGCTGATTTCCAAATACCACTAATTTTTCTTTAACTTTCTATTTTGGTGAATTAAAATTATGATGAAAGGAATAAAATTAAAATGAATTCTCTAACTTATGAACATAATTTAAATAACTGGAAACAAGATAATGAATCAACTAATCAAAAATCAATAATAAAAAGCCTAGGAATTAATTTCATCAACTGTTCATTCTATTAATTTTAATAATCAATTCTAAATCTCTTCTTTCTATTCTAATAGGAGGTTAATATAATCGATTCCTATTCTTTTTCAAGATATAAAATCTCAATCTATATGCAGATTTTCTACATTTCTGTGATAAACTTGAACATATAGAAGGCATTAAACATAGAAACCTAATTACTACACAAGTCATACATATACTTTCGTTCAATATGTAACCTATGTCTATACAATGATAGCATATTCAATTCTCATCTTTCGAATTTTGAATCAAAACCATTAAATTAAGTAAATAGTGTCAAGTATGTACTACCATTAAACAAACATCATATATATTAGAATAGAGAAGAAGTATCAATAGAATATCATAATAAAATTAAATAGAAATCTCATTGACTACATTAATCCCTAGATAAAAGAAATTAGTTCATAGATAACATGGTGAAATTAAACTTCAAATAATTGTTCATTAAAATCAACCTAATGAATTCAGATGAAAAAGAAAACTAATTACAGCAGCCTCTTCTAATCTAGGGTTTATAAAACTCAAACTGCTTATCAAAATCGCAGAATAATGTTCCTTAAATAGTATTCCAAGGCTCCCAAGTGAAAAGACCATTTTGTCCTTCAAAAAGTGGTTTAAAATCTGAAAAACGCGTTGATAGCGCTGTAGCACTGCTTTGGTAGCGCTGTAGCGCTATTCATAGAATCAATTTTCCTCAAGAATTAGTGCACTAGCGTTGTAGCACTAGTATTGTAGTGCTGTAGCGCTACTCTTCAGTTTTTGATAGCGCTGTAGCGCTATTGACAGATTTAACACTTCTAATTTTCCCTTTTCTAGCGCTGTAGCGTTACTTACAGAATCATTTCTCGAACATCTTGCTTCCAAAAGACGCAATTTTCTCCAAAATAACTCCGTTTTCTTCCACTTTCACTTCATTCCACTCTTTTTACCATCTTAGCATGAAAAACTTGAAACATAAACAAATGAGCATAATTCCACAATAAAATAACCATAAACTAATGAAAACCTACCGAAAAACTAGACTATAAACGAGCCTAAAACTCGTTTACCAATGACCCCAATAATTTACTACCTCAAAACTGGGAACCTCCCAGCAGACCGGAATGAGGCTAGGAATCTTATGTACAAGATAGCAAGGTACACTATCTTCGAAGGGAAATTGTATAGAAGAGGGTATTCTATGCCATTGCTAAGGTGTGTAACTCCACCTGAAGCCATAAATTATTTAGAAGAAATCCATGAAGGATTTTGTGGAGACCACACTTGGGCATAGTTTATCAAAAAAGGTGATCATTCTAGGATAGTTCTGGCCTACAGTTAAAGCAGAATCATTTGAATATGTCAAGCGCTGTGATAAGTGTCAGCGGTTTGCTTCAACCCCGCGAGCTCCACCAACCGAGCTCACCATGATAAGCTATCTGTGGCCATTCGTGGTATGGGGAATTAACCTCACAGTATCCTTACCGGCAGGGAAAGGGAGAGTAGAATATGTCATAGTTGCTGTTGATTACTTCACGAAGTTGACCGAGGCCAAACCTCTAGCTACTATCACCTCAAAGGGAGAGTGGTATGGGGAATTAACCTCTAGCTTATGGATTTCGTGGTGAATAATATAATTTGTAGGTACAGGGTACCAAGGAAAATAGTATCAGACAACAGAGCCCAGCTCGATAGTGAATTGTTTACACAGTTCTGCTAAAAGAATGGGATAATCAAAAGTTTTTCCTCAGTAGCCCATCTACAAGAAAAATGGCTAGGTCGAAGCAGTGAACAAAACTCTGAAGAGCTCTATCAAGAAAAGGCTCGAAGAGGCTAAAGGAAAATGGCCAGAAGAATTACCATAAGTCCTATGGGCCTACAGAACGACAACTCAGACCTCAACATGACATACCCCCTTCTCTCTGGCTTACAGTTGCGAAGCTATGCTACCTATTGAGGTCGAAATCCCAATAATCTGACGTGAAGCATACGACTAGACTTCAAGACAATCCTAACTCTAAGAAACTCTAGACCTAATTGAAGAAAAATGAGATGAAGCCCAACTTGAGAACGCTGCATACCAGCAAAGGGCTACAAGATACTTCAACAAGTGGGTTCGAGACAGAAAATTTTGATTGGGAGATTTGGTGCTCAGACCCGTGTTTTTGGCTACACAAGACCCCTCAGCAGTCATGCTCAGGACTAATTGGGAAGGACCATACCAATTCAAATCCATTATACGACCTAGTGTTTATAAACTAGCGACATTGAATGGAGAATTGGTGCCACGACCTTGGAATGGTGAACATCTACGACCTTATTATCAGTAATGTAGGAATGATGTTTATTCATTTGTAACCAAACTTCCACTTAATTTTTCTTTTTATCAATAAAGCACTGATTTTTATTCAAATTTTGTGTATTTTTATTGTTGTACATCTTGCAAGCTCTCAAAATTCAATAACTTAAGATTGCAATCATAGGATATTAAGGGTGCATAAGTGGTATACAATCATACCATGAGCTCGAAAATATAGCAACAATAAAAATGAAATAAAATTAGTCAAAGTGTATGGATTATTAACCAAATACAAACTAAACAAATCTGGAATGAACTAGAAAACTCTATTCGACATAATTAAAAGTTGGAATTCTAGATAAACCAACAAAATTTATAAGTCGAGATAAAGCTGGAAATTTTTGCAAATAAGTTTCAACCTCGCAACCTCAAAGATCATACTCGAGGATGAGGAAAATTTACTATAATTACACAAAAAATAAGTTGACTAACGAAGTTACAAGCCGAAAAGTATTTTAAACGAAAATATATGGTAAAAGTAATAGTAGATATTGAGGATAACGAAGTCGAATATTGTGCAATCGACTGAACTATGTATGAATACATGAAAGTTCGAACTCAAGCACAACAAGTATTTGTGTAGATAAACAAATCTAGAAGTAAGTACTTTATGGGCATGCTCAAAATATTTCGATGCTAGAAATGTGAAGTATGTGATAAAAGAAAAAGCGTTAAAGGTAGACAATTTGCATAAAGATTTCGAGAAAGAGATTTATGCATAAAATATAAACTACAATTAAAATATAACAAACCCAAACCTCAAGTTATGATTGTCTTTTCCCAAAGGGCATAAAAGAAATTTAAATACAAGAAAAACAAAATAAGGGACACAAACCTTGTAGAAATGGGGTTCATTTCTGGCCAACAGGAGCAGATTCAGCTTCTTCGCCTTTCTCCTCTTCACCTCCACCATCCAAGGTTCTAACAATTACCTCCTCCTCTGCCAACCGAGCCTTCCACTTGGAGAGGAACTCCTCTTCCTTGTCTAAGAGGAATGAGGTGTCCATCTCAGGGTTCAGCGACCACATTTTGTACATAGCCTGGTCGGTGGCCCAATCCTTCTTGGCCTTGAACTCCTTGAGCATGTGTTTCTTCTCATCCTTGAGGATCTCATAAGTCACACTCTTCTCCCCCTTTAGGCGATCGATCTCAACCTTAGCGGTGTTGAAATCAGCCGTCCTGGTGTCGAGCTCGACCTACAGGTTATTAGCGTCGGCCTTGGAAGAAGCGATCTTAGCTTGGGAAACAATGAAGGCATCCTCCGCTTTGGCTTGGGCCTCCTGGGCCTCTCGGGGTAAAGTTTCAACTCGGGCTTGGGCTTCCTTGGCCTTCTTGAGCAAACCCTCAGCTTTAGTCTGGGCTCCCTTGGACTCCTTTAGGTCATCCTTGGCTCGGATTTGAGCCTGTTGGGCGTCGTTGACACAGATCTCAGCAACAACTATTTTTGAGGAGAGAAGGGAGCACTGGCGTATGAAATCGAGGAGAGTCTGGAAGACAAAGCTGTAACAGTTAGAGAAATAACAAATAATTATGAAAATAAAAGTCATGCAAAGTAGACTTACGGAAACCCCGAGCTTCATAATCTGGTCGAATAGAATCGTGGTGTTATCTCCCCTCAAAAATCGCCACACATTAGCATCGAGGTTGCTGCATGATTAGCCTACCCAGGATAGCAAGTCCGAGCATAGGTCAGCCCCCATGCTCCGAACCACGTTTGCCAGGGGGTACTCAGGCATATATGGTGCAACACAGAACTTTCGGACCACGGTCGAAGTTAGGGCGGCCACGAGTTTTGGGGCTGAAGGGTCTACGACCTTTTTGCCTTTGTCCTCAACGGGGACTAGGAGGGGAGGAGGAGGAGTCTTGTTTCCTTGAGGAGATGGTACGGTATTTGGAGGCTTGTTTGTTATTGTATTCGAGGTCGCAAGAGTGACGTCCTCGGCCACCTTCGTATCGCCAGGAGTCTGGAGCTTGGGCTTTTTGGAGGTAGCTATCGAGGTCACCAAGAGAGGGTCCTCAACAACCCTCGCAACCTTAGAAGGAGGGGTGCCCTTCTTCGAGGTGGTGCATCCTCGCTTGCTACCTCAGGCCTTAGGAGGCATCCCCAAGATGTTGTCCAGGTTGGAATCCATCTCGCCTGAAAAAGAAAACAAGAGATCGATTATGTCGAGAAAAGAAAAACTACACAAGTCTAATATTGAAAATGACTTAGTATTAGGAATCTAACTGGAGGACTCCTTTGAGCTCAAGCTAGGGGACCAGAAAATTCCCATATCTTCTGACGAGGCTAATGGAGTGCCCTCCCTAAATGTTGGGGACACCCTCAAAAGGTCCCTATAGTCATTGGTCCCATATTGGACAACTATCCCATCCAAAACTTCGTTTAGACTGTACATCGTTTGGTATTTCCCCAACCAGCTATCAAACCTATGTACCTTAAGGTCTACACCTGACCAGACCAAGAAATTATTCTGGGATAGTTAAATAATACTATGGTATTGGGTTCCTATCTAAGCAAAGTGAGAGACCATTTGGATAGGTCGAGCACAACTTTACCTCCTTCAGACGAACTCATTGAGGCCTCGTCTTGTGCTTCATTACCCAAGCACGAAGGTTCAACAGACCAAAGGGTAGGGCTGCGTGAGCTTGAACACACATGTTTATCTCTAGAGGGAAGCTTGGCCGTTGGCACTGGGACTTCTTCCCACCTCGCATACTTGCGGATTCCCGAGTTGTCTGTGACTCGCCTTCACCAATAAGGCCATAAATCCGGAGCTTGTCCTCATGAAGAAGGTAGTTGATGGATCCCTGACCGTAAGGGAGATTGAGGATTGCTTCCCTATGGTCGTTCATGGCCTCTCTAGGCTGTGGGCGAGCATTTCGAGCTCGAAATAAAAGAAGAATTCTGCTGGAACGAGTAGTAATGGCAGGGAGCGAGACCGTCTAACCAGAAGAAGATGGTCTTGAAGTTTGGAGGATGGCTGGGGATATCCTCGAACAACCGTCTCTTCTTTGTGTAACTTGACAGATAGTAGAACCTGTCTCCACCATGACCTCAAGAGGGGTTGCTTTTGAGGCAAAAAAGGTATAGAATCTCTCGTGCTGAAGGCCCGTCCCACTTCATCTCGTGGTACAACGACCTCAGAGCGGTCAAGACTCTGTACAAATTGCTATGGAGCAGGAACGAGGTGATACCAGCATAGTCCATGAAGCTCCAGAAATAGTCCCTTAGGGGTAGTAAAACCCCAGCTTGCATGTGCTCGCGAATCTAGGCCGTCAACCTAACCTTCCTCTCAGGAGTCTTCGCTTGGAGCGAAGCAGCTCCTCTTGTCAAAGCTGGCGGGCTGGCACATCAGCTTGCTGGATAGCTTTAACCCATGGCAGGATAATAACTCTGAAATCTGGCTGGTCAAGGTAATGGAACTTTGGTAATGTTCGGCCTCGAAGAAGGAGTTCTCCAAGGCTGGGATGGAAAGAGATTTGGAGGCTCTGTGTGTGGACGGTTGATTTGATGAACCCTCCATGAGGGTGAATGAGAGTGCACCGGGGGAGTAGGCTATGGTGACATTAAGCTTAGGATCTAGTAGAATTGGCTGAATCTCGTGGTTCAGATCGGGATACACAACAATCGAACCTTCTTTCTTTTTCCCTCATCAATCTCATCCATCTGATTTCGAAAATGGGCTCGGATGTCTTCTCATTCCAGTTGTTCCTTATGCTCACAGATTAGCTATTGGTTTCATGTAAACGGTGATTCAGGTCGAGGAGATGGTGGGTAGTAAGGGATAGCAAGCTCGGGCCCCCACCGATTCTTTGAAGACCGCGACATCTAACAGGAATGAAAAAGGTGAGGGCCCTTTATAAAAAAGAAAGAGGAAAAGATTAAGATCTCAATAATTCAAGTTTGCAAGCTCGAGATAACGAGATCGCCTCAATCAAGCTTGAAGGCTCAAAAGGGTGAGATTAACTCAAATTCCAACACCGAACTATTATAAAGTTTGGGGCATCGACTGTGTACCCACGCAAGAGTGGGGCGGTTACTGTCAGTTTAATAGTATCCTGAATTTCTAGGAAAAAGTGGGCAGTTACCCCCAAAAGGAGATATTATCGGGATAAGTGCATTAAAACCCAAATCCAAAACCCTTTTTCTTAAGCTACCCGAACCTATCACTTGTCACCCCATAACCTAAAGAGGTTCCATTTTTATTTGTTTTTACTAAAATTTCTTGCCTAAAACATGTTTATGATAAATGCAAGTCTACACAATCAAAAACTATCTACTGCAAAGGAGATTTCAAGAATCTGGTAGGGATCAGAGAACGTATATGTAAAAAAATGATTCGTGGTAAGGATCAGAGAACTTACACAATGTGGATTGTGGTAACGAGGAGATCATCGATTGAAGAAGAGGAAGCAAAAATGATCCCACTGACCCGAAAGTGTTGAGATTGCATTGCTTCTTCAGTTTGGAGAACATGCAAAGAACAACTCTAGTTCGTATTTTCCTCTAGTTCGTATTTTCTTCCCTGAAAAATAAAATGCAAAAGTGAAGGAAATGGGGAAGAAGGGAGTTTATATTGGCAAGAGGAATTGTAAAGGCGAACATATCTGAGCCCTTGATCCGAGTTAAAAGGTGATCTAAGGGATCACGTTTGATTCCAAATAGTTGGCGGCAAAAAGAGAATGGGAAAGGATGTGCGCAGGTAAAAGGGTACTTGAGTACTCTCAGTAAGCAATCCCCTGGTGACACGTATGCACACTCGAGCGTGGTAGGTGGACACGTTTTCCGAAAGTGAAGTTCAAAAGTTTCATTTTCAGAGGATTTGAACCAATACTTTTGAGGGGGCAAAATGTTACATCAAAATTTCAAGATTAAATAAATAGCCTAAAAATATAGGCTCGAAGAGAGTAAGCTTGAAAATAATAAGTGTTAGTGGTACACTTGTATAATTTGACACACAATTCCAGATCAATTATCCGAGTTCGAGCATGAGTTGCAGGCTTGAAGATACCAACCATCTCTGAAGAATGAGCTCGAATGAATTCGTACATGGGGAGGAGGTAACAGCTGGAAGGATGAGCTCAAATCTTAGAGAGTCTCGAAAGCGCGTCAATATGACATTCGAGCTCAATGACGCACTTACCACATAGAATAATTGTTAGGAAATCCCTATTTCTTAGGGATTCCTTAAAGCTGCATATTAAATCCTTATTATCATGGGATATTATTTAATTAATATTATTAATGCAAATATTTTGTAATTGAATGCTTGATTGTAACTTCCCTGAATTGGGGGAAGATATTCTTACAACCAAGTCTATAAATAGCCTAATCTAATTCATTTGTATTCACGCACAAATTGTACTAGAGAATACTCTGCCAAATTTCTTTCATTCAAAGCTTTGAGAGAGTAGTGATAACAATACTAACTCGTGGACTTGGCAGATATTTACTACTGAACCACGTAAAAAAGCCTCTGAATCCTTCTACTTATTATATATTCTTGTTTAGTGCTCTTCATATTTTAGTTGACGAAAAATGGCGTCAACAAAAACCTTATTGGACACGTAAAGAAAGAAATCAACAACTCCCAATTTCGTGTTCAACTCCACCTTGCAGTCTGTTGCTATACTTGGATTATAGGTGATTGTGCTAATTTGGAGAAGTGTTCATGGCCTAGTGCTTATATAAAGCTTGGAAACGTATGTGGAATTATTATTTAATTAAAATGTCCATATAATTGATGATAAATTTAAGTTAAAACTTCAGCTAAATTATTAATAGGCTTTGGAAAATCAAATAAAGAATAAAATTGTCTATCTCGTAGTGACTATTGTAAATCGCGCCCTAATTCTGTTCCTTTATAAAAACGCCGCTCAACTCACAAGTATTAGAAAAATATCATTTTTAAGGAAAAGCTTAGTGGGGCCTTGAAAAAACATGCAAATTGGGCCCAATAGTTTAAAAATAAAACAGTGAGTCTTTATGCAATATTCAGAAATGAAATAAAGTTGTAAGTCTCACTGACGTAATAGAAATAAAAAAACATCAGAACATAAGTTCTTTTATTCTTGGCACTCAAATTGATCGTTATTCATTCATAGGACACCCCAAGCCATACATACTTAGACGTTAGAACTCCCCACATCACTGCACGTGCCAAGGAGAAACCCTATTGTTTATTTGAAAGGGGGAAAAGTAAGGCGGTGAGCTAAAAACCCAGTAAGGAAGTACAACAAATACAAAAATTACAAAGAAAACGAAAGAAGAGCATGTATTATAACTCAGGGCAAAACATATCATCTTCATACTCATAGTTTATAATCATAATCGTAATCATATTCATAATCACACACTTTGTGATCATGACACCCCTATTATCCATGTCACATCTTGAGGTAACTAGTAAAAACACAAACTGGTAACACCTCCTCTATGAGGCAAACAGGATCTTAGGTCCATGAATAACCTCGGCGCGTCTGCCCTTTGAGTTATGTCATATCCTTAGTAACTCCTTTGTTGTGTCATGTTCAACACGCTTACAACATTTTTCTTTCCATTCATCATACAAGCACATGTGTCACAGTTCATATCAAAACATAGAAATTTCACTTTCCATAGCTTTTGACTTATCATAATATATCAAAACATAGAATTTACACTTTTCATAACACTTGACTTATCATGACATATCAAAACATGGAATTTACACATTTTATAGCACTTGACTTAACATGACATATCAAAACATAGAACTTCCACTTTTAATAACACTTCACTGATCACAACATATGCTTTCCATAACACTTTATTTCTGTCAACATAACAAGTCACACCTTTCATAGAATAATACACAGAAAATTCTAACTAACTTCCTTACCTCAGGTCCAAGCAAATGTAAAGTGTGAATACGTCACAACGAGCCTATAATCATAATCAAACGTTCGTCTTTAAAATGACATAAGAATACACATGCCCAACATACATACCCCACGTGTGCATGGGCCATGCACACGTGGCACAAGTTCAACCACAATTATAAACATACAATAATACCACATAAAATCATAAAAGAATCCACTGAATAATCCTCGTTGGTTACAAAATAAGAAGCACATATTTGATTAATTGACACATATTTGAACGTAAAAATGAATTTGCATGTGACGTTCATACCTGGGAGTGTTCTTAAAATTAACGCTTAAAGTTGATAAATTCCACATGCTCATTTAATTGTCTTTTTCTCAAAATTCAACAACCATAAATAATTTGCTCCTTTAGTAAATACTACATCATTCTTTTAAATCACCCATTTTTTCATTTATAAATTTTATTGCAAAAATTTAATTTGTTAAAATAATTCCTTAGCTTTAATTTGTATAAATAATAATCCCATTTATTAGTTAATAACATTTTAGAAGAATGTGACAAAATTTTGTAGTTACATATAATTATTAAATGACACTACTATAAAACTGGGCTTTCCCGACACCAAAACGCGACAGTCAACTCTGTTGACTGTCGTAACTGTTTAGCGCGACTCTATGCCAACAGTTAAAAACTGTAGTCATAGAAACCAATGCTGACAGTTAATTCGAGACCAATGCCTACAATTAAAAATTGTTGTAGTTTACCCCAACGCCGACAGTTAATTCGAGACTAATGCCGACAGTTAATAAAATGTCCAATACCAACAGTTATAAAATATCACTGAAATTCAAATAAAAAAATCTAAATATATAATTAATGAATAATTTAATTTTATAAATAAACTAAATTATGTAAATATATATTTATAAAAATTATGTATTTATTAAAAAACTTTTAAAACTAGATTTGTTTTTTGTTTCTAAATTTTTCACATTATTGATTTTTTGTATTTATAATAATTTTTATATTAAAATTTTAATTACTTATGATATAAAGAATAATATTGTTAAATTAACATATTTATAAAATTAGTATTAGTTAAAAATGAGTTATTTTATTGATTGGTTAAATGTTGTAAAATAATTTTAAAATTTCTATAAATTTATTAGTTATAATTTTTTAATATGTATGTTTAAATATTAATTTTTTTTTATAAGTCAAAGCCAACGGTCCATATTGGGGCAATGTCGACAACTATAAGTTGTTGCTTTTGGAAAGGGCCAATAGCGACAACTATAAGCTGTCGGCATTGCTCCAATTGTGTGTTAGGATTGCCTTTTAAAAAAAATTCAAGATAGCCTTAAACTAAAACTCAGTATGAAATAAAAAATAAAGAGAAGAAAGGTGCGGAAGGCTGAAAAGGCTCAACTCCATCCCGCCAATCCAAACCCATACTTGACTCTTCTTTTTTCTCCTAACCCTACCTACCCTTTCCTTTCTTTCTCACCTCTCCAAATCTGCAGTCGTCCCTCCTAACCTAGATCTTTCTCTCCCTCTCTTCCTCTCTCGGCATAAAGGAGAAAAAGCAGTAATCAATAACCCTTGATCTAACTCAGCAACCTCTCTTTCTCTATTCTGCACTCGTATTTCTATGCTTCTCTCTGTCATCGGCACCTCTCTCTATCTCCTTTTCTCTCTGCTTCCCTCTCAACATCTCTTTCTCTGTCTCACTGACTCGTCTCTCTCCATTAGCTTGCATTTCATACTAGTTGGAGCTCTCCAATCCACTCCACATCGTGCTTTCTATCTCTTAGGTGCTAGTATCTTGTTTTTTTTATTTAGTTTAATACTTTAATGTGAATAAATCATTTTTAATATATATTTGTTTAAATATGAATATACATATATATTTTTTTGTATTTTAGTATATTATACATATATTATTCTGTTCTTGTCTACATTTCTGTTTAATGTAGCATTCATTAAATTTTCTCTGTTGTTGATAATTGAAAGAAATCCAATGTGAGCAAGCACATTATATTTTATGGAAGAGATTGTTAAATCTTAGCTCATTGGTTCAAATGAAAATAATTTTTTTTAAAAATAGTCTATGCTGAATTTTAATTGGTGATGAACAACAGATGCGCTGCTATTGACCAACTTGAAATAGTGTGGCCCGCTTGCGTGGGTGGGAGTGGTGGCATGGTTGGGGCTGCAACGGGGCTTGCTTACAACACAATTTATGGTGTTGTAAATCTATCGTCAACCCTGTAGTCCCATTGCTTGGCAGGAGTAAGAACCACCAGGTCTCAATCTTCCATCTATATACATAAATATTTTCTTTTGTTTCTCAAGAAAATTATAGGGGAAATGAGTTGTTTTGCAAGTTTGTATAGATATGTATTAATTATTTGCAGGGTGTTACATAGCTTCAGTAGTTTAATCTAATTCTACATGCCAAAATCAGATATGATTTGGGGTTTGAATATTGAGGTTGCTCCTGGTTATTTGATTATGCTTATCTAAAATCTCTTATTTACACTCCCTTGAATTTGTTCTCCGTGTAAAGTGGCTAGAATTTTTTTTGTAATTATATCACACTATTATTAAATTTCAGTTTCAAAGGGAACACTTATGCTTATTGTCTTGCTGGTTAATATTTTTTCTCGATTTTGAATTTTGCATTTCATTTTTTGTAGTTATATGCTCACAAGTTTCATTCTATATTATCTAATTTCCACTGGCGTATGAAACTTTTTTAAGATCCTTTAAACTTTTTATGTTAAATTAGTGGAATGTGTCTAACTTCAAAGTTGTCATCCAATCTTTACTTATCTCTTAAATAATGTAGGGACTGGTGGCTTTTGGTGAAAATGGATTGATGATCAAATGGTGGTCTCTAAGATCAGTTTGGTGGGAAAAATGAGTGGGAATTTAGTCCTTGCCCAGTGTACCAAATTGATCTTTGTGTCACCATGGGAGGGATTCTCACCTAATTCTTCTAGGTCAAGCATAATGGCAAGCGTAATGGAACATGACAAACAAGTAGATTTTCAGCTAGTTCACCTTATAACCTTAAGTTCTGAGATTTATATCTACTCTTATAACTTCTACTTTTAAAGTTTTATCATTTTTTTTTTGCTAGGAAATTTTTTTGTTTGTATTGTGATTCTACAATTTTTTTCATGGTTTAGTTTGTGTGATGAAGAACTAAGAGAGAAAGGAATAGAAAATGTAGGAATTTAGAGAGAGGCATAGAACAATAGACAAAAGTAAGAACTAGAGAGAGAGAGAGAATCAAAAGTGTAGCATCCCAAATTTGCTAATAAGACTTAGTGCCTTGATTAGCGTGCCAGGAGGGCAATAATTGATTTAATTATGCTAATATGAGGATTAAATGATTATGTGATTAGAAATGCATGTATAGGTGAAGTATATATGCATGTGGACCCATTTCGGTTAATAGGGGCATAAATGTAAATTATATGTATGTTTTGCTTGATACCACAGACTGTGGTGATATATATTTGTGATGTGTGATCCAAGACCGTCCTAGGGAGCAGAATAGCGAAATAGACGCAACGAGATTGAGTACCCGGCTCGGGGGAGCCTAGGGGTATTAAGGGAATACAGTACGTGCTCAGGAATTACCGGGCAACGAGTAGTGATTTAGTGTTTGTTTAAGTATGTCGGGGTATTAAATGGGGAATTATAGGAACACTCGAGGAGTTAGCATGATGTGGAAAATGACGGGATCGCCCTTGATGGCATTAAAGGACTAAGGTTATATCTAGGGGTATTTTGGTCATCAGGTAGCTGGGGATAGACTTAAGCTAATCAAACACTAGAACTAAGGAGAAACACTTAGAATTTGCTCAGCCCTGTTACACACTCTCTCTCTTTCCCTCACATCTCTCTCTCTCTCAAGGCAAAGGGGGATTTTGCTGCTGAATTCAAAGGAAGGAGGCTTGAGAATTCAAGGAAGGTGAAGCTTGAAGTGTTGGGACTTAGTTCAGGATCAGAATTCTCAGTGAGGTAAAGGTTTATGCTGATTTATGATTTAGTTTCTGGCTGTAGTTAGGAGTTGCTTTTAAGGTTTGAGTTTGGTTTTATTGTTTGAGTTTGATGGGTTATGGACTAAGAAGTTGGGGTGGTTTCGCTAGTTATGCTATTGTGATATGAACTATAGGCTAAATTTTGAGTATATGGGTTGAATTGGGTGAGAATTTATAGGTTTGGGTGGGGAAAGATGCAGTAGAAATGCACAGATTTCTGGTTATTGGGGCTCGATTCGTGACCTTGTTCATCAGGCACCGCGGTCCGCTTGGGGGCCTTGGAATTTTGCCCAATCCCTGCGGCGCAGGCTGAGGTGTGCCGTGGCCCGTGTCCCTTTGATGAGAGACCCAGAGCTCTCTGACTTGAATGCATCACGACCCTTAATGGCTGGGCCGCAGCTCAAATAGGAAATATTGGCCATTTGATGGTTTTAAGCTCAGGAACCCAAATGTTAAGGCTCAGGAAGGATTCTATTAGCCGATTTAGTAGAATTTGAGGTACGGAAGACTAGTATTTCAATCCGAAGTTTTTTTAATTGGTTAGGGATTGATGGATATCAATTTATTATGGCGTTGTGACTAGGTTTTTCTGTTAAAGCTCGGGTTAGGAGATCATGCTCGGGATCACATTAATTTGTCAGCTCGAAACACAGGTAAGAAAACTATTTGTGCCCAGAGAGCAGGGTATGGCCTTATTATTTCTGTTTGAGGACATGACCCTATTATTTGTGTAATGCCCTACTACCTTAGAGTCGTTACCATGTGAGTTATAAATGTGCCATTTGCTCGCTAATCGAGGTTTTAGGTTAAAAAGTGTGATTAAAATTGAAATAAAGACTCATTTGACAACATTTGATATAAAGATTTGGACATTCATTAAAATGATAAAGGTTATACATTTGGGATCCCAAAATATTGTTTAGAAAATGTATTACAACTCAAAAATATAATTATGGTCGACCTAAGCGACAAAGCAAATCATTACAAATCATTTCCCAAAATAACCCTGGTCGTGGCAGCCAGGTAGGCCGAACATGTACTCCTCGCTCCATGCTCTCCAACTCGTGGTTGGTCGACCTTTCCCTTTCCTTTATCTACACCATAGAGCACCCGTGAGCCGAAGCCCAACAAAAAAACTCAACGCATAACAAATCACACATATCAATCCAAAATATACAACAAAGCAGTCAACAAACTAAACACATAGCGGCCTATGCCGACCCAGGCGCTTTACGAGGCCCTGGGTTCGCGGTCTTCACTGAGTGGGTGGATACAACACCCTTGGAGGGTCTTGACCTAGCATGTTACACTCAGTGTGCTTAACGCCGATCTCGGCCCCTGGTCATACCGGACCTTCGTCGTTCTCGACCTTTGCCTTTCCCGGCCTTCGTCGTTCATTCATTAACATGCACAACATAGCATTCACAAATATTCACATCTATATTAAACACAAACAATAAGGCCATGCCCTACTCTACGAGCACAAATAGTTTTTTTACTTGTGTCCCTGGCTGATTGATTACCACGATCCTGAGCACGATCCCCTAACCTGAGCTTTGACGTAAACCTTGTCACAACACATTCATAATAATAATCCATCAAGCCTTAAACCAAATAATAACTTCAAAATATTATTCTAGCCTCCGAAACCTTGAATTCTACTCAACTGGGTAGTAGAATCCTTCCCGAGCCTTAACATTTTGGTTTCCGAGCTTAAAAACACACATTTCCCCTTTTTTCCCTATTTTGAGTCGTCGCCCGCCCCCTAGGGTTGTGGCCCGCTGCAAGTCAGAGAGCAAAGATCTCTCTACTGAAGGAAACAGGCCGCGACACGCTATGCCCAGCACTGGGACACCTTGGTAATCTCAGGGGCTCCTCAGGCCCCTTCACACACACAACCCGTGGTGCTGTAGAACCGGGTCGCGGCACAAGCCCCTGAAACCGAGAAACTAGGCCTTCTACTACATTTTCTTTGAGCCTAAATCAATAATTCACACTTTAAACACCATTTAAACCTAGAATCATGTCTAGAATCCTCATCCACATAGCCTAGACATCATAGAAATTTATAAACAATTCTATATCCTCACCAAACACTCAAAACCAAACTAAAAGTTCAACTCTCATTCAAACTTCCAATTCATAGCAGAATTCAATAGGAACAATAATTGAAATCCCTTACCTATGTAATATCTCCAACCTTGAGCTAATTCCCTAAGCACAGCAAGTCTAATCGTTCAATTTCTTAGCCTAGAGTCCTTAAGAATTCCTCAAACTTCCAAGCACAAAAGAGAGGGAGAGCGAACTGAGAGAAAGAAAGTGAGATAGCTTAGAGAGAATTCTAATTTGTTTTTGTCTTTCCTTAGTTCCATAAGTGTGTTCTTTTTTATTAGCTTAAGCCTATCCTCAGCCACATAAGTCCCAAAAATACACAAAATGCCCTTAAGTCCACCCTAAATCCTTTAATGCCTCCAAAGGTAATCCTATCATTTGCCATATCCTGTTAAGTCCTCGAGTGTTCCTTTAATTCCCCATTTAATCCCAGACATGCTTAAACAAACATCAAATCACTACCCGTTACCCGATAATTCCCGAACACATACTAAATTCCCAAAATACCCCTAGGCTCGCCTCAAGCCAGGTACTCAACCCCGTTGTGACCATTTAGCTATTCCGCTCCCTAGGACCATCTCAGATCGCACATTACAAATATGTCACCACAATCTCGTGGTATCAGTCACAACACATATATATTGCATTTACGCCCTCAACGAGCTAAAATTAAAAATATGCCCCAAAGAACCAAATTGGGTCCATATGCATATTTAATTCACCTAAACATGCATTTCAAATCACATAATCATTTAATTCACATATAAATATAGTTAAATCAATTATTACCCTCCCGACACTCTAATCAAGGCCCCTAAGCCTTATTTGCAAATTTGGGATGCTACAATTTGTGTTTAGTATATGTGTGAATATCTGTGAATGCTATGCTGTGTTGTGCATGCTTATGAACGAACGACGAAGGTCGGGAATGGCGAAGGCTAGGTACGACAAGGGCCAGGATCGACGTTAGGTATGCTAGTGCAAGCTGCTAGGGCGAGACCATTCAAGGGTGTTGTATCCACCCGCTTGGTGAAGACCGTGAACCCAGGGCCTGGTAAAGCATCTGGGTCAGCGTAGGCCACTATGTGTTTAGTCTGTTAACTATTTTGCTATATATTGTTGGATTGATATATGATTTGTTATGGGTTGAGTTTTCTTGCTGGGCTTCGACTCACGGGTGCTATATGGTGCAGGTAAGGGCAAGGGAAAGGTCGACCAACAATGAGTTGGAGAGCATGGAGCGACGCGTACATGTTCGGCCTACCTGACTGCCACGAATAGGGTTGTTTGAGGAATTAATGTAAATGGCTAATTTTTTCGCTTAGGTCGATTGTATTATTAACTTTTGAATTGAAAAACATTTTGAAATGGTAATTTGGGATCCCAAATGTATAACTTTTATGATTTTAATGAATGTCCAGCTCTTTTATATTCAATGTTGTTGAATGAGTCTTTGTGTAAATTTAAACACATTTTTCAACCTAATACCTCGATAAGCGAGCTATTGGCACAATTATAAATCACATGGTAACGAATCTAAGGTAGTAGGGCGTTACAAAAAGAGTCAAAACATAGATAATTTTATAATTCATTGTCTTCTCTAAAAATATGAAGATAGCTAGGTCTATTTAATTATTTATTGATAGGCAATTGATCATAATAATTGAATTAGTATGTTTGAATTTATTTACTAATTTTCTTCAAATATAGTGGAACTTTTGAGATATTTGATACTTTTTCTTTAATGTAATGACCCAACTAATGCTAAGACTTTGGACCATTAAAACTACTATACATAGACACTTTAAGAAAACATACATACAAAACATTCATAACTTTATTAAAAACTATAATGCCGAAATTCATAAATTCGGGGTATGGGATCCCATTGTTTGAAAATAAAACATAACTTTAACTTAATGAAAATTGTTTACAAAACCAAGTGCAGAAAATACATAGAAACATAATTAAAAAGACTTAAAATAACTTCGTCCTTGAATTCTTCACGCAGTCCCCCGAATCCATTCTTCCTCAATACACAACCCCAAGCTGCCATGAATCCTTTCGCTGCCATAACTATTTTCCTGCATACATAAAAATAAAGGAATGAGCCTAATGCCCAGCAAGGAAAATCTACTAATAACATAAAACATACACATAAACTATATCATGAACATATACTATAAACATATGTCATATACTACTACAATGGCCATTATACTACTTGGGGATTGTAAACTAAACAAGTCATATGCCCAATAGATTGGTGGGGCTTGCTAGCTAAGCAAGTCATATGCCCATAATTTACTGGGGCTTGTTAGCTATACAAGTCATATGCCCAAGGTCTATAAATATACTATGCATAATGTAACATAAGATAAGATAACATAACATAAAATAGCATAACATATCAATTCTATCCTATTTTCCTTACCAATACCGGGATTTGAGAACAAGGACAGGATTTGGAACACTCCTAAAACCAATAATAAGAAGGTGAGCATTTCTAAAGGAAAATGATGAAGAAGAAATGAACTAAACCACCAAAATGAAACTTACCGAAAAGAAACCTTAAGTTCAAAGAACTTAAATACCTAACCAAGAATTTAAAACAATGAGTTAGGATCAGAGTGAAAAATAAAAGAAACTAAAGAAACATACAGAAATGAACTAGGAATAGGAATACCTTTGGATGTACTAGAATCGAACTACACCTCGATATAGAAAAACACATTATTTATCTTACTTCCTAAGTGTTTATAATGCTTAAATTGATAAAGCTTATAACCCAACCCAAGTGTTTATCACTCAATAGTAATCCTAGCAGCTTGAAGGCTCTGACCACAGCTTGAAGAATGAGAGAAATGGCTGGGTACTAGGTCCTATTTATAGAGTTCAAGGTGTGAAAAGATCTTCTTTTAGCTTGAATAAAAATAATGAATATTACTTGAAAAACATTTGAATATTCGTCCAGCAAAGGCTTAAAAATCGGTCAAAGCATTCAGAGGCTTGCTAAGAGGTTAAGGAATAAAATGAGCTCAGTTTCAAAAATGTTTGAAAAACTTTCCCTAGGGCCGATATATCGCCCATTGCAGGTGATATATCTCTTGGGCTTATTCCCCGAGCATTCGTCGATGCGTTTGTGAAAAGTTCACATGTTTTTGTATTCCCCGTGTGGCGATATATCACCCCTATAGCTGTGATATATCGGCATACAGAGAAATATTATACACATAATTGCACTTTTTCAGCTTAATTTGAATTGGGTAAACAGCTTTGACTGAGTCATAAAACGATTTTAAAGCTACTGGCAGGTTCTGGGGTTTTCAAATATTTCTCTTATAAAACTATTATTAAAAAATGCTTAACTTCTCAATAAACATGCACCCGAAAAGTGTCATGATCTTATTGGTTCTATCTACACCTTATAGTATAATAAATAACATCTTTATAATCAGCTATATTAATCAAACCTTATGTTATAATTAATATTCTTAAACTATAGGTTAAACTTATAAAATCTATAAGTGTTGCTACGAGTGTTCAACTAAGTCCCGGCTTGAACCAAAATCCACAGTAATAAACATACTATAACTACTACTAGCTACTACTACTACGACTACAAAGTATAACTACTATCTAGCTACTACTACTATAACTACTATCTAGCTAAGTAAACATTCTGGGACTCTACAATTCTCCCCTACTACAAAGAATTTCGTCCCCGAAATTTACTTAGCAAACAAATTTGGATACCGAGCTTGCATGTCTTCCTCCAACTCCTACGTTGCCACTTGTTCAGAACTATTGCTCCATAGGACTTTGACTATCAGAATACTTTTGGACCGTAACTGCTTCATCCCTCTATCTAGGATGCTAACCCGTCGTTCCTCGTAACTCAAGTCTTTCTGGAGTGCTATCGTATCGTACTTGAGGACGTGAGATGGGTCTGTCACATACTTACGCAGCATCGAGATGTGGAACACATTGTGACTATCTGCTAATGCCGGCGGTAGGGCTAATCTATATGCAAATGCTCCCACTTTGTGCAATATCTCAAAAGGACCTATAAACCGGGGACTAAGCTTGCCTTTCTTCCCAAATCGCTTTACACCTTTCATAGGAGATATATTTAGGAAGACTTGATCTCCAACTTTGAATTCCACATCAAGACGCTTGGCATCCGCATAACTTTTCTAACGGCTTTGAGCAGCGAGCATGCGCTTTCTAATCAACGCTACTGCTTCCTGAGATTTTCTAACAGCTTCGGGACCAAGAAGCTGCCTTTCTCCTACCTCATCCCAATGTAACAGTGATTTGTACCTTCTTCCATAAAGTAGCTCATAAGGTGCCATCCCAATAGTTGACTGGTAGCTATTGTTGTAGGAGAATTCTATTAGTGGTAAGTACTTATTCTATGATCCTCCGAAATCAAGTACACAAGAGCACAACATATCTTCTAAAATCTGTATGGTACGCTCGGACTGACCGTCTGTTTGAGGATGAAAAGCTGTACTAAGACTTAACTTAGTACCCATGGCTTGCTGTAAGATTCCCCTAAATCTCAATGTAAACACCAATCCTCTATCGGATACTATTGTTTTAGGGATTCCATGCAACCGTACTATTTCTTGGACATAAATGTCTGCGTATTGATCCGCTATGTATGAAGTCTTAACAGGCAGGAAATGAGCTGACTTGGTTAGTCTATCTACTACTACCCAAGCCGAGTCTTGCTGCTTACTTGTTCGTGGCAAACCGTCACGAAATCCATGGCTATATCGTCCCAATTCCATTCTGGTGTGCTAAGTGGTTGCATAAAGTTGATGCTCCTTTAGTCATAATAATATCAACCTTAAATGTTCCTCGTTTTTGACTTCATCCTTAGAATACACCAAGATATCATCGATGAACACTACGAAAAATTTATCAAAGTAGTCCTTAAAGACCCTATTCATTAAGTCCATAAATGTGGCTGGAGCGTTGGTAAGACCGAAAGACATAAATAAAATCTCGTAATGCCCATAACGAGTTCTAAAGGCTGTCTTGGGAATATCCTCTTCCTGTACCTTGAGTTGATGATACCCGGACCGTAAATCGATCTTTGAGAACACGGTTGCTCCTCGGAGTTGATCAAACAAGTCGTCAATCCGGGGTGGCGGGTACTTATTCTTAATCGTCACCTTATTCAGCTCGCGGTAATATATGCACATCTGCATACTTCCATCCTTCTTCTTTACAAATAGATACGATGCTCCCCATGGAGAATAGCTTGGTCTAATGAAACCCAAGTATAAGAGTTCTTGTAACTGCGTCTTTAACTCCTTGATTTTGGTAGGTGCCATTTAGTATGGTGCCTTGGAGATAGGCTCGATGCCCAGTACTAATTCGATTGTGAAGTCAATTTCCTGAGTCGGCGGCAACCCTGGTAAGTTGTTAGGAATACTTATGGGAATTCATTCACAATGCGGACGTCTCCAACCTTAAGTGGTGTTTCCTTTACCACATCTGTGATGCTGGCTAAGTATGCTTGACATCCTTTTTCTATCATCCTCTGAGCTTTGAGAGATAATATAAGCGGTGTGCGCAATCCTGAAACTTGTCCCATGAAGCAAAATCTTTGGCCGTCAGGAGTCTCGAACGCCACTTTCTTGCGCTTGCAGTCGACGGTTGTGCCATGCCTTGCTAGCCAGTCCATGCCTAGTATTACGTCGAAGTCCTTGATCTCCAGTTCTATCAGGTCTCCTTCTAATTCTATGTCCTCAATCTTGATCAGTACGCTTCGTACTATCCGTGATGATAAAACTACTTTGCTCGAAGGCAACTCTATGACAAACCTAGTTCTAAATCTTCCACAAGGTTTGTCTAGTTTTTCTATCATTCCTAACGATATATATGAATGAGCGGCTCCAGAATCAAATAATACAGAACATACATTATTGAGGATAGAAACCTGACATGTGACCTGTAACGTCCTGGATAACCAAGACCGTTACACTGTGTGTTTACAAAAGTGCTAGACTTGCTAATCAAGTCGTTAAGTTGAAAACGTGTTATCGAAACTAATGTGGAACTGGGTCTTAAAAATAGCATTTCTTATAAATAAAACATTCTCTGTTTACACGGGATCCCAAAATATATAGAATTAAAACCATTTACAAAAGATTCAAGATTTAATTACAGTATTAGCCATACTAAGGAAAAATAAACAGTTAAGCAATCTATGTCCTGATCCACTCCTCGGCCATGGCGACCGAACAATTGACTATGTACATTCTGCCCCGCAGCCCTCCACCTCAGGGTTGGTCCAACTTTCTTTTGCCTTTACCTGCATCACATAGCACCCGTGAGCCGCGCCCAGCAAGAAAACACATTAATAGAGCATAAGCAGTCAACAAACAATCTAATATCTCATATCACATAGGCATGTTCTCAATCATATAAGCATTCATGATAATCAAGTATTCAACATACAAAACATATCAACTCATATCAATCACCAATTTACAACTAATAAATAGGGTTAGCGCCCTTAGGTCGCACCCTCTGTTTATCCCACTTACTCGTGCCCGCTGAAACCGAGCTCAGTGAATATAAAGCTGTCCTTGGCTACCAGTGGCCAAGCCGCGCCCTGTGCGCGAATATCATATATGGCACCCTTAGGCTATTTATCACATGTCTCATGGCATAATACCATCATTGAAATTATAAAGATATCGGGAGCACTTAGTCCCATCACAAACATATACCGGGTGCAGTTTTCTTACCTTTAAATTTACTAGCTTTATTTACTTTGATCCTTGAGCATGATCCCTCTTGAAACCTAGCGCGCACCTAGTCACAACCATAGGTCAGAATCATCACCAAACCTCAAGTCCAAAACCTAACCTCGGGTCCAATCCCGAGCCCTCGAGAAGCTCTAATTCCACCAAACGGGGTGGTGGAATCAAACCCCGAACCCCTGGGCAAAAAACCTTGAAAATAACTCAAAAACCCTCTTCTGGAAGCAGGGTAGCGCTACAACGCTCTTTGGAGGGCACTACAGTGCTACAAGAAGAACAAAAATCCCCCAGACAACCAAGCCTAGTGCTACAACGCCCAAAGGCTAGCGCTGTAGCGCTAGTCACAGAACCAACACCCCTGCATTTTCCCTTCCTGCGATCTCCCCGAGCCAACCCTTACCAAAACTTTTCCAATCTTCAATCAAACTTAAAAACAATCTTATCAACACACTCCACTCATCCCAAGCATCCCAAATACATAAAACCCAATCACATGCACCCATAATCTCAAAATTCACCATGGTTGAACCTTAAACTCAGAAACTTCAGCACAGCGATCAAAACCTCATAATTTAAAGCTTAGAATTTCATACCTTCAATGGGAATTCGACCCTAAGTAAGCTTCTACACCTCCTTAGCTTACTCCTCCTCAAACCTCTAGCTTGAATTCCCTAGAGTTCCCACCAAATTCAGCTTAGACACCATAGTTCAATAGCAAAACCAAAAACTGAAGGAACTTCAAAGTCTTACCTCAACTAAATGGCTTATTCTTGCTAAACCCTTGTCAAATCTTCAAGTCAGACCAAGAACTCTTGCCTCAAGCTTACTCTGGTTTCCCCTGGGTTTCTGCTCCAAAATACCTCAAGAATTGATGGAGTAAACCTAGACTGACCTTGACAAAATAGCCTGCTCTTCTTTCCCTTTTCTTTCCCTTCTTTTCTTTCTTTCCTCAGACTTCTACTTCATTCTACAAACTCCACTAAGAATAAAGCCTCAGTTATGCCTATCTTTCTATGCCAAATGACCACAATACCATCCCCTTTAATTATAAATCATTTAATCAACTTAGGGGCATTTTGGTCATTTTACCCAATTCCCGCTAATTCCTCAAGTGTCTCTAGTATTTTTCGCTTACTTCTCGACACCTAATTAATCACCAATTATATTCCTTGATGTCAAAATAGTCCCCAATATATTCTCTAAATTCCCATTTATACCCCCAGGCTTGCCCCGAGTCGGGTATAAATCCCTGCCGTGACTTTTTGCTAACTTGCTCACTAGGATCGTCTCGAATCACAGATCCCAAATATATCCACATAATAACGTGGTCTCAACAATGCTCACATATATATATATATAGTTATGCCCTCAACGGGCCAAATTTACAATCATGCCCTTTCTAACCTAATCAGGGCCTACATGCATACTAATACACATAGTCATGCAATCTCAGATATTCAAATAGTCATATAACATACTTTAAATCATTAAATCACACGTATTCCAGTTATGCCCTCGCGGCACACTAATCAAGGCCCTTAAGCCTTATTAGTAAATTTGGGTCGTTACATGACCACTTTATTGCTAGTATCAGCTTCTCCTTGGGTTAAGGCAAATACTCTGGCAGGAACCATCTTGTCTTCCTTTTTCCCTTCTGACTTAAGCTGGGGACATTCTATCTTGCAGTGTCCTTCTTGACCACAATTGAAGCATCCCTTGGTGTTCGCACGACATTCACCCGGATGTTTATTTTGGCACTTAGCACATTGCAGGTATTCTACATAACCAGGCCTATTACTTCCATTGTCCGTCTGTGCCCTTTTATCGCTATCGGACTGCTTATTGTTAGGATGCCTTCTTTTTTGACCGTTATTATTGTTGAACTGATTGTTGTTGTTGTTGTTGTTGTTCCGACCATTATGAGGTTGACTTGCCTATTTAGGCTCAGGCTTACTGGCCTCCTCTTTACTAACATCCACCTGTAGTATTTCCTGGGTTTGCTAGCTTAACCCCTAGTTCAATCTTCGGTCGAAGTCCTCTAATGAACTTGGTCACGCTCAGAAAATCAGTTGGAACCATTTCCGGTGCAAACTTGGCTAATTGGTCGAACTGCCGAGCATATTCTGCCAGTGATAAACTCCCTTGCTTTAGACCAGCGAACTCCTCGACTCTTGAAGCAATGAGTGCTGAATTGTAGTACTTTTTGTGGAACAGCTCCACAAATCTGGCCCAATTCATAGTGGCAACATCGTGAGTCTGTTGTACTAGGTCCCACCATATTCCAGCATCCTTCTTGAGCAGAGAAGAAATGCAGGATATGTTGTCCGCGTTGCCGAGATTCATGTGTGTCAGGATTTGCTCCACATTTCTGAGCCATTCTTTCGCTTCGAAGGGGTCTGTTGTCCCTTCAAAGTTTGGAGCATGTTGCTTACGAAACTGCTCATAAATTGGCTCCATGTGCTGAGCTAGGTATGACACATAGTTCGCCAATGGCCATCCCCCATATGGACCAACTTGATGGGGTGCTTGAGCCATTTGCTGAGGCTGTGGCGGAGGCGGAGGCGGAGGCTAAGCCTGTTGTCGCTGTTGCTGCAGTAATTCCTCAACTTGTTGTCGCAGTTTGGCAATTTCCGCAGTGTTGTCAACCAGTGGCGGCAGCGCATTGCGGTTGGCAGTAGCATGCACTCCCCTTCTGCGAACTGGAGGGGCTTCATTGCTCTCAGGCACAGTGTTGGAGACATTAGCATTGGTGCGAGCGGACCATATGAGCGAAATATTCGGTGGAGTTCTAACAGTTGAGAAAAACATGTTAGAGCTGTAACGCCCTGGATAACCAAGACCGTTACACTGTGTGTTTGAAGTAGTGCAGGACTTGCTAATCAAGTCATTTAGTTCAAACTGTGTATCTAATGACACAAAAAGATTAGGTTAAAAATAATTTTGATTATAAACGGCTAAACTTTATTAAAACAGATGTTTGTTTCATGGGATCCCAAATCAGGGTTTAAATAACGTAAATACAAATTTCTTAATTACAAATTAATAACCCAGCCACTCTAATGGCAAAATATACGCTTTAGGTTCCCGTTCTTGTACAAATCCTCGACCGTGGTGGCCAAGCAGCTGACAATGTACACCTCGCCCCCAGAGCTCTCCAACCCATGGCCAACTTGCCCTACCTGCCCCATGTAGCACCCGTGAGCCGAAGCCCAGCAAGAGAACATAATATCATAATAGTATTAACAACTAACAGTTCACAGAGCATAGTCCAATAATCACAAAATACTATTCGGTTCCGTTAAGCCATAAAATTCACTCAAAGCAAAACACTGATCAATAACAATAAATTTAGCTCCAGATACACATTAGGTCACAGACAATATTCCACAATAAACACGTATCAAGCAATTACTAGGGTTAGCGCCCGCAGGCCGCACCCTCTGTTTAACTCACTGCCTTTGGCTCGCTTAGGACAACTCCAGTGACATGCCCACTGACTCCGGCCAGCTTAACCGAGCTCAGTAAATATTAAGCTATCCTTGGATACCAGTGTCCGAGCCGCGCCATATGCGCAAGTGTGGATTTCGGCACCCTTAGGCCGTTACCACATGTCCCCGTGGCATAATACCACCTTATGACATTCATACGATTTTAGGGAACTCTTAGTCCCAACATGTTCACATGGTTTATTATGATCACATAACAATACATTCAAATATAGGGAACACTTAGTCCCATCCTATCCATATACACAGGTGCAGTTTTCTTACCTTAATGCCAAATGCTTTAATTAGAAAGGATGACCCCCGAGCACGATCCATTCCTGAGCCCTAGCTTATCACCTAGTCACAACCAAGGTAATGGATTCCATTAATATTCAAATATAGATTTCCGGGTACAAAACTAGCTTCCGGGAAAACAAATCCCACCAAGCATGGTGGTGAAATCGATCCCAAGCACTTAAGGTATGATTCCCTTGCTTTAAAACCCCAAATGTTCAAATATGCACCCAAGGGCTGCGACCCTTGAAGCCTAGCTGCGACCCTGCCCTCAAAATAGAACCAAGGGCCTCCCTGGAAAATGACACGTGCCGCGGCCCTTGCCTTGGGCGTCGCGGCGCTCATCCTTGGCCGAGCCCTCCTGGCTCATCTTCATCCTAGGGCCGCAGCGCTCTAGAACAGAGTTGCGGCCCTTCCCTTCGAGCCCAGAATTTCCACCATTTCCAACCTCCAAACCTTAACCAAAACCATCCCAAAGCTCCCTATTTCCATATCAATCATTCCCAACACTTTTAAGACAACTTTAACATCTTAATTCAACAGAAAACCCAACCTAAAACTCATTGCAATCCATGTTTCAATCAATGAAACTCAAGAACATCAAACACTAATACCAACCATACATAACTCAAATTTAAGCTTCTAAATCATAAATTAAAGTTTACCAATTCAGCTGAACCCCTTCTCTAAGCAGGATCCCAGCTAGTTCCCAAGTTTCTAGCTTCAATTAAACCTTAAACATAAAGATTATGATTATCTTACTACCTAGAAAAACTCAGAGCTTCTAACCTCAAAAACACAGTTTGATTCTCACCTTGGCTTTGATTGAATGTTCCTTGGATAATCCTTGCACTAAGCTTTTGAATCCCCACTGAAATTCTCTGGAATCCCAACCTAAATCCTCCAAATTTCCTTTGCTTTTCTTGTGTTCTTCCTAGTTTCCTTGAGAGAGAAGAGGGATAAAGAAGAAGAGTCGGTTTATTTGTGTTTCCCCTATCTTCTTAAGTCTAACCTTATCATTTAAGTCAAACCCAAGGCTCGGGGTGCCAGAACCGTCCCCGAGGCCAAAATGGTAAAATCCCCCAATATTCCTACCTAGACATCCTAACCTCAAATATATCTCCATATATTTATTTTCATAACCCGATAGTCTAAATAGCTACCCGATACCTATAATATCCCTGACTTATCAAAAGCCAACTATTAAGCCCCGTTGTGACTTTTCCCGCTACTTGCTCCCTAGGATCGCCTCGTGCCGATAGTTACAAATGCACATACTTGTACACGCATATATATATTTATCAATCTATCCACATAATAATGTGGTCTCAACAATTCATCACACACATTCACATTTATGCCCTAACGGCCAAGATTACCATTATGCCCTTACCAGCCAAACAGGGCCCGCATACTTATTCAATACCCATATTCACGCTTTCTTACCATTAATTCTCTTAACCTCCAATTATGCCCTCCCGACACACTAATCAAGGCTCTTAAGCCTTATTAGTAATTTTGGGTCGTTGCAAGAGCTTTACCCTAATAGGCTTTAAGGCAAAAACTTAATCTAAACAAACATAACTCGGAACTATAAATTTTGATTTCTTATGAAAGTTATATAAGCCTTTTTTTATTATTAGAGTGTGTTTCTATACTTAGAAAAATAAACCATCTTTATTATTTTCTAAGTCTGTTTCTAATCATCCTATATGACTTAATTCTTATGCTTGAAACTCATCGTTGTTCCAAAGTTAACCATATTGAGGGAGGGCTGGGATCAGTAAAATCGTTCCCACTACTATGGCCCCCTAACTCTCAATATGGAACCCGGTCCATTGATTTGTATCCACCCTCACCGAAATTAGTCATTATTTATTAAATTGATTATTTATTATGATTGCAAAAGAAAATCAAACTCATACATGTCATAAAAATAACAATGATATTAATTTGGAAAAAAAAGTTTTCACTATTTACAATCACAATCACAAATGCAAATAAATAAAATAAACAAGGAAACTAATCTATTCTAAAAATCGAGATCTTCTATATCTGATCCTTCATCTAACATATCATCGTCTATTTCTTCAATGCCCTCAAGGAAGATTCGTAAAAATTCTATGTTTTTGCTCATTTGTAAATTGGAACTCCATCTTAGAGGTGAACCTAAGTATGAGAAAGTAATATCTCATAGCTACCGGTAATTCATCTTCATCATCTATCGTCTCCCATATGTCTTCCAAGGCTGCAATTGCGGTAGGATAATCTCTGAAAAGTCTAATTACTAAAACATATTGCTCCGTTGTTCTCATCATGATTTGCTTAGTTTCTTGGAGGTGACCTATCTCCCTGTGGAATAAGAGTAGTCTCCGAGGGATTCTTTCTAGTGCTCCTACAATGTTTGTTGGTTCTCTAATCCTTTTTAAGGCCTTAATGGCTCAGATATTCTCATAAGTTAATGCTCCATTCATTCTTAACTGAAAACATAAAGCTAAAACGTTAGCTATACATATAAACATAATAACTATAACATAAACACTTACTTGGCGGTTAGATTCGGAGCTTGAGAGTGTGTATCAAGGAGAACTTCATGCGAATGAACCGTTGCTTTGATACCAACTGTAATGACCCAACTAATGCTAAGACTTTGGACCATTAAAACTACTATACATAAACACTTTACGAAAAAATACATACAAAACATTCATAACTTTATTAAAAACTATAATGTTAAAATTCATAAATTCGGGGTATGGGATCCCATTGTTTGAAAAATAAAATATAACTTTAACTTAATTAAAATTGTTTACAAAACCAAGAGCGGAAAATACATAGAAACATAATTAAAAAGACTTAAAATAACTTCGTCCTCGAATTCTTCACGCAGTCCCCCGAATCCATTCTTCCTCAATACACAACCCCAAGTTGCCATGAATCCTTCCGCCGTCATAACTATTTTCCTGCATACATAAAAATAAAGGAATGAGCCTAATGCCCAGCAAGGAAAATCTACTAATAACATAAAACATGCACATCAACTATATCATGAACATATACTATAAACATATGTCATATACTACTACAATGGCCATTATACTACTTGGGGATTGTAAACTAAACAAGTCATATGCCCAATAGATTGGTGGGGCTTGCTAGCTAAGCAAGTCATATGCCCATAATTTACTGGGGCTTGTTAGCTATACAAGTCATATGCCCAAGGTCTATAAATATACTATGCATAATGTAACATAAGATAAGATAACATAACATAAAATAGCATAACATATCATATAAACATATCAATTCTATCCTATTTTCTTACCAATACCGGAATTTGAGAACAAGGACGGGATTTGGAACACTCCTAAAACCAATAATAAGAAGCTGAGTATTTCTAAAGGAAAATGATGAAGAAGAAATGAACTAAACCTCCAAAATGAAACTTACTGAAAAGAAACCTTAAGTTCAAAGAACTTAAATACCTAACCAAGAATTTAAAACAATGAGTTAGGATCAGAGTGAAAAATAAAAGAAACTAAAGAAAAATACAGAAATGAACTAGGAATAGGAATACCTTTGGATGTACTAGAATCGAATTACACCTCGATATAGAAAAATACACTATTTATCTTACTTCCCAAGTGTTTATAAAGCTTAAATTGATAAAGCTTATAACCCAACCCAAGTGTTTATCACTCAATAGTAATCCTAGCAGCTTGAAGGCTTTAAACACAGCTTGAAGAATGAGAGAAATGACTGGGTTCTAGGTCCTATTTATAGAGTTCAAGGTGTGAAAAGATCTTCTTTTAGCTTGAATAAAAATAATGAATATTACTTGAAAAACATTTGAATATTCGTCCAGAAGAAGCTTAAGACTCGGTCAAAACGTCCAGAGGCTTGCTAAGAGGTTAAGGAATAAAATGAGCTTGGTTTCAAAAACATTTGAAAAACTTGCCCTAGGGCCAATATATCACCCATTGTAGGTGATATATCTCCTGGGCTTATTCCCCGAGCATTCGTCGAGGCGTTTGTGCGAAGTTCACGTGTTTTCGTATTCCCCGTGTGGCGATATATCGCCCCTATAGCTGAAATATTATACACGTAATTGCACTTTTTCAGCTTAATTTGAATTGGGTAAACAGCTTTGACTGAGTCATAAAACGATTTTAAAGCTTCTGGCAGGTTCTGTGGTATTCAAATATTTCTCTTATAAAACTATTCATAAAAAATGCTTAACTTCTCAATAAACATGCACCCGACAAGTGTCATGATCTTATTAGTTCTATCTAAACCTTATAGTATAATAAATAACATCTTTATAATCAGCTATATTAATCAAACCTTATGTTATAATTAATATTCTTAAACTATAGGTTAAACTTATAAAATCTATAAGTGTTGCTATGAGTGTTCAACAAAGTCCCGGCTTGAACCAAAATCCACAGTAATAAACATACTATAACTACTACTACTACTACTACTACTACTACTAGTATCTAGCTAAGTAAACTATAATGCCCCAAATTTCCTAATAAGGTTTAGGACCTTGATTAGGAGGCCGGGAGGGCCATAATTGACTTATTATGATATTTAATGATTATGTGCATGTTTATGTGGATTATATTATTATATGATAGCGAATGCATGCATATGGGTTCATATTTTAATTGCAAGGGCATTTTGGTAATTTGGCCGTTGGGGGGCGTGATTGTGTATTTTCATGCATATGGGTGAATTATAAATATTACCACATTATATGTGGCTTGGCTCGAGCCATTCGGCATGAGACGATCATGGAAAATGCAGGTTTTCGGTCTAGTCATAACGGGATTAAGTTCGGGGCTCGGAGTGAGTCTCGGGGTAATTTGGTGATTAGAATGTTGCTAGAAATTAAAGGGTAATGGGAAGTGAATTATTAGTATTTGAGAATAATGGGGATTGGAGGGTGTTAATTATAATTAATGAGATAGATGGGAAAGGACAATTTTACCCTTGGGAGTGTTTAGAAGCCTTTATTTGACCTAGGGGCAAAATAGTCTTTTCACCTCTAAGATATATATCAGCCCTTGGAGTTTAGAAGGTTGTGGAATTGTTAAAAAACAGAGCATCATCAATCTTCTTTCTCTCTCTCACCCGTGCACCATTTTCCCTCTTTTTCTCTTTGGGATTTTGAAGCCAATTTGAAGGAATAAGCTAGGAAATCAAGGTTTGAGCTTAGGAACTGATCGCTAACCACCAAGAAATCACAAGCTGAAACTTAAAAGAAAACAAAGTATAACAAGATTATCATGGCTGAGTTTCCTTACCTCAAGCTTGGTTTTCAATCCCCTTCAATGGCTGAATCCCATAATTGGTTATGACCAGGTGACCGTTAAAGGACCAAAGGACTTATCGTTCTCAAAGGTCGTTTCTTTTGTTAATTCTTGCTCGAACCCAAGGTAAGAAAAATGCACCCCATATGTGACATGCATGGCTGTGATTGATGCATGTTGGATATTGAATGTGAGCATTGATAGCATAATGAATGCTTGGCAATCTTGCCCATTTGCATATGGTTATTATTGAGGCATACTGGATGATTATGTGTGATGCATGTGATGCACGAGAAACATGTGATTAGAGCATGCCATGAATGATGAATATGAGATTGGTCAGAGCTTGAGTCTCTGTGTTTGTGCATGATCATTATTATGCTAGCAATTGTTAAGCAAGCATGCTAACAATGCTTACTTGTGCATGGTACTGACTCATTAGTCAGAATTGGCAAAGGTGTTAGTATCAACTGTGAAGCTGTGACTCATTAGTCAGGTTCAGGAGTGGTACTAGGCACTGGTCACATTGTGCTGACTCATTAGTCAGGACGGCTTTAGTGTGATCCACGCAAGCCAACAAAGATTAGATCTAATCGACATCTGCATTGAATGACTCAAAGAGAATTAATGCCGGACCGACCTCAAGTTCGATGAATATTATAAGCGCTTGAAGGCTAGTGGTTACCCAGCAGCCACTCTTCCATTTGAATTAGTGACCTACTTGTCAGTCACTCAGTATGGTTTACCAGAACCTGTTGAAGGCTAGTGGCTTACCCAGTAGCCACTCTTCAATTTGAATTAGTGACTTGCTTGTCAGTCACTCAGTATGGTTTAACAGGACCTCAAAGTGATATTCACTCATTTGATCAGAGCTATGAGCTCTGCATGATCATTTTGATCATCACACGCATGGCTTTGGGTGTTGAGCTCCATAGTGACTTGCTTGTTGGTCACTCAGCATGGTTTACCAGAACCTCAAGTGTTGAGACACTTATCTGATTAGGATTGACTTGATAGTCCTCCAATCAGAAGGGCAGGATTTTTGATCTTGGATACCCCAGCATTGTTTGAATTCATTTGCATGCTTGATTAAGCTATGGTCGCTAGGCATGCCAGATATGATTTGATATCATGATATGATTGTTTATGAGCACATGAGTTTTCTTGCTGGGCTTCGGCTCATGGGTGCTTTGTGGTGCAGGTAAAGGCAAAAGAAAGCTGGACCATCCTTGAGTTGGAGAGCTTAGGTGATGATGTGTACATATGCAGCTGCTCGACCAATACTTGGGCGAGGTTTGAAAGTGGAACTAGGGTTAAACCCTGTTTTGCCGCTTAGAACGGCCTGTTGTAAATATTTTCTTGTAACAGACTTTGAAATTATATTTTTGGGATCCCAATGTATATAGTAAACATTCTAATGAAATGTTACATCTTATCCAAAAATTTTAATCCCTAAACCGCTAATCATACTTAGTTACACGTTTATGGCCAAATGACTCGATTAGCGAGTTTAGCACTGTTTGCAATGTGCACTGTAGCGGTCCCTGGAGTTGGGGCGTTACATAAACATTCTGGGACTCTACATTTAAGTAGCTAAATTCTATTAAGAATACTAGATAATATATTTGAAACTTAATTTGGATTTATGTTAATGTGAATGTAATCTCATATTATATTTCTTTGATATTTATTTAAGAAGAAGAAAAACAAGCAATTTGTCATTGTTTTTCCAATGTGAAAGTTCCAGAAAGTTATTCCTCCAATATTTCAACATTGGTAGATATGAAGAACTTGAATTTAGTTATGTTCAAATCCCACGATCATCATACACTTTTACAAC
Source organism: Humulus lupulus (assembly GCF_963169125.1). NCBI lineage: Eukaryota > Viridiplantae > Streptophyta > Magnoliopsida > Rosales > Cannabaceae > Humulus > Humulus lupulus. The sequence goes on from NC_084796.1 coordinate 148,075,716, forward strand.
ATATTCTACTAATTGCTATTTGTTCTGTCTCACACAAAAAGGTTCGAAATGCCATTACAAGATTTTGCTTGTTCTTTAAATATCTTTTTTGTAAAGTAGTAGATGTTTCTAAGTTGAACAACTTTGAATCAGAAATCATATACACTTTTTTATTGTTAGAGCAATTTTTTCCACATTCTTTTTTAGATATTATGGTTCACCTAACAATTCATTTGGTGAGAGAAGTGAGATTGTGTGGAACAAGGTATTTAAGATGGATGTACCCTTTTGAAAGTATATGAAGATTTTAAAAGGTTATGTCAAAAATAGAAGCAGGCCTGAGGGTTGTATTAATTAATCTTATATCGTTGAAGAAGCAATGGAGTTTTGTTCAGATTACGTGTCAGGTGTTTCAAGTGTTGGGCCATGTCCATCTTGAATTGAGATTGAAATTAGTAAAGTTGGAAGAGGTGGTGTTGTTTCATAAATAAATCAAGTTGAATGAGATGAAGCTCATTGCTTAGTCTTACAAAATATTAACGATGTTCAACCCTACATTGAGTAAGTACTTTTAATTGTAATTTTTTTTTAACAATTTAACGGTATAAGTAGTTAACTTTGAAAACAATAATGAAGTTTGGATCACTCTATTTTCAAGGGAGCATTTCAATTGGATGAAAAGTTCCTATCCAACGTCGAAGAATAAAAAATGGCTACAGGATGAACATTATCAAAATTTTAGCACTTGGTTAGAAAATCAAGTACAAAATTATTGTTTTGTGTTTTGGAGCCTAGTTTTAAGTTAGGATGATATTTTTATATTTTATATATTTTATTTTTTTTAATTTCTTTTTGTAGGTCCTAATTGAACTGAGTAAAACACCTAATATAGTGTTGGAATCATTAAAATGGATATCATGAGGCCCTACATTTAATGTAATTAAATATCAATCTTATTGTATAAATGGTACTCAATTTTACACAATGGATCGTGATAATAGTAGAAAGACACAAAATTATGGTGTTAGTATTGTCGCCAACTTTTCAAGTGTCTAGTTCCAAAGATAAAAATCCCATAGAATGTGATATCACATTCTACAGAGTGATCAAAGAAATTTGGGAATTAGATTATATAAATGTTCGAATTCCTTTTTTTTATGTGATTGGGTGAAGAGTGATAACGGGGTTAAACAAGAGAACTTCAGATTTACATTGGTTGAATTGAATCGAATTGGGCACAAATTTGACCGATTCATAATGGCGTCCCAAGCCAAGCAAGTTTTCTATGTCACTAATCCTTTAGATGATTGCTGGTCGGTTATGTTAACAAGCCAACCAAAAGACTATCATCTAAAATAATCTCACAACGGTGATGTTTTACTCGAATAAGAAACTTTTGTGCTTGATGCACCACTTCCTGATGTCACCATTGAGGACGAAACTTTGGTTTACGTGAGGATGAAGAAGGTTTATGGTTTAAAAATTAAGTGTTAGTTGACAAATTAAGTAGTTTTAAATTGAAAACACTTTTAGAACAAGGTACTTTGCATTTTGTTTTGTTAACCTTTGGTGGGAAACCACTGCAATACTATGTGAGTTAACTTTTATTTTTCTTCCAATGTAGGTACACAAATATGGATCCCCTTTTATCTGATGATGATGTTGACCCATTTGGCAATGACAATGATGAGGTGGGTGAAATCCCACAAGAAGTTGAAATTCTGAAGATATATAAGGGTAAAACAGTTTGTGTTGACATCATAAAGGCTAGAAGTCAAGGTCGAAAATTAGTTGTTGATTATAATAGATTGGGGATATCAATTGTAAAGGGGGAAACGAAGATGGCAAGTCGTATTGGAGTGTTGGCATGTTGTCACATTCCTTTGAATATCGATGACTAGAGGTTGGAAGGAAATTAATGTAAGTTTTTAAATTTTATTAACTTGTATATGAGTGAACATATAGTTGTTTATTGATTGATTAATTATTTTGTTTATTTATGTATGAGTCATTCGATGTACAAGCCACATCTAAAGTAAAAGTTTTGAGTGAAGCTGGGGATCGATGGAGAGATTGGAAGAGTTGGCTAACAAAAAATAAAGTTGAAAAGTACAAGGGAAAAGCTCCTGAACTTCTTGCCCATCCACCATATGCATGGAGCAACTAGATCAACCAAGATGATTGGGAAGGATTCGTTGCTAAGAGATTATCTCCTTAGTGGGCTGAGCTAAGAAAAAAGAAACAAGGAGCGCGGGCACAAAACAAATACAATCACCGCATAGGACACGGTGGTTACAAACAGATAGAGCAACAACTTGAAGCAGAATTAGGCCACGAACTAATAGATTTTGATAGAGCTGATATATGGATAAGGATGAGAAATGACAAAAAAGGAGAGTCAACTGAAGATGTAGCATCAATTATGGAGAAGTTTGTGAGAATAATTTTACTTCTTTACTAATTAACAATTTTAAATGGAAGGTCGTATTAATTATTAACTAAATTGATTTTGTATATAGGTTGACTAAAAACAAAAGTTAGTAGAAGAAGCTTTGGAAGTGTAACACCCTACTTCCTTAGAGCCGTTACTAAGTGAGTTCAGAATGTGCAAATAACTCGCTAATCGAGGTTTTAAGACAAAAGTGTAGCTAAACCATAAACAAAAGTCATACAATTTGAAAATATAATCATTCGTTGAAAATTATAAAGCGATATACATTTGGGATCCCAAATTACTATTTAGAAATGTTTACAACTCCAAATTATGATTAAATTCAACTAAACGACAAAACTAGGTTTAATACAAACATCTTCCAAAAATACCCCTGGCAATGGCAGACAGGCAGGCCAAACATGTACATGTCGCTTCACGCTCTCCGTACTCATGGTTGGTCGACTTTCCCTTTGCCCTTACCTGCACCATAGAGCACCCGTGAACTAAAGCCCAACAAGAAACCTCCACACAAGCAAATAACATATGCATATCTATCATTCAACATATAGTAAAACAACCAACAGGCTAAACACATAATTGCCATGTTGTCCCAGGAGCTTTACCAGGCCCTGGGTTAGCGGTCTACATTGTGAGGATATCACGGTATCCAATAGGGTCTCACCTTGACAACTCGCACTCCGCGTGCTTAACGTTGCTCCCGACCCCTTTCCATACTCGGCCTTGCCATTCTTGGCCTTTACCGTTTCCAGCCCTCACCGTTCTCAGCCTTCACTGTTCCTGGCTCTTGCCGTTCATACACAAATATGCACACATAGCATAATTTAACAAATACTTAAACATATATAAACATAATCAATGGGCTACGCCCTGCATCTCAATCACATAGGGATGTGCCCTGCAACACATACTATAGGGCCATGCCCTGCTCTATGGGTCCAACAGTTTTCTTACCATTGTCCCGAGCATTCCGAGCACCGATGTCCCGAGCACAGTCCCCTAATATGAGCCTCGGTGAAAACCTCAACTAATAACTTGGCCCTGAGCTAATCCTCAATCACAGCCAGCTTCAATTCCCTTGATAAGCAAGCCAAAATTCTCCTATAGATCAAAGTCTCCCAGCTTCCAAAGAGAAAGAACTCCAAGATAGATAGAGAGAGATTCGGTTTCTCTAAGGTTCTGAATGTTTCTTGGTTTTGTCTTACTTAACTTAAGTCTCTAAGGTTATCTCAAAGGCTCGGGGTACCAAAAACGTCCCCGAGGGCAAAATGGTAAACTTCCCCGATATTCCCTCCTAAACGTTCTAACTTCAAATATATCTCCAAATATTTATTTTCATAACCAGATAACCCCATAAAATGTCTAATTCCCAAAATACCCCTCGACTCACCCCGAGTCGGGTATTCAATCCCGTTGTGACTTTCTAGCTAATCTGCTCCCTAGGACTGTCTCGGATCGTGCAACACGAATATATCACAATATTCACAATTCTTACATTTATGCCCTCAGTGGGCTAAAATTACAGACATGCCCCTAATAACCAAATGGGGCCCACATGCATATTTAATTCACCTAAACATGCATTTCTAATCACATACTCATTAAATTCACATATTAAAATAATAAAACACTTATTTCCCTCCAGACATGCTAATCAAGGCCCTAAGCCTTATTAGGAAATTTGGGACGCTGCAACTATCCCATCCTTACATAAATTTCGTCCTAAATTACCTGAACAACTCGGGATACCGCTCCTGCATAATTGATTCAAGTTCCCACGTCACCTCCTCAACCTTGCTGTTCCTCCACAACACTTTCACCATGGCGATGGTCTTGCTACGCAACACTTTATCCTTCCGGTCGAGAATCTGAACTGGCTTCTCTTCATATGATAGATCCTAGTCCTGCTCTAAATTCCCATAACTTAATACAGGTGTTGAATTTGATACATACTTCTGGAGCATGGACACGTGGAAAACATCATGAAGCCCTGATAGAGCTGGAGACATCGCCAATCTATATGCTACCTCTCCAACCTGTTCCAGAACCTCCAAGGGGCCAACAAACCTAGGGCTCAGCTTGCCCCGAACACCAAACCATTTCAATCCTCTCAAAGGTGAAGCCCTAAGGAACACATGGCCACCGACCTGAAACTCTACGCTCCTGCATTTCAAGTCTGAGTAGCTCTTCGACGACTTTGGGGGGCGAGCATTCGAGCTCTAATATTTTCAATCGCCTCATTGGCCCTCTGAACCATCTCAGGATCCAAGTATCTCCTCTCACCCGTCTCATCCCAATGGATAGGTGATTTGCACTTCCTCCCATATAGCATCTCATACAGAGCCACTTTTATAGTCGCTAGATAACTATTGTTGTATGAAAACTCAATCAAAGGGTGATACTTACTCCAAGATCCCCCAAAATCCAACACACAAGCTCGTAACATGTCTTCCAGTATCTGAATGGTCCTCTAAGACTGTCCATCTTTCTGAGGATGATAAGCGGTACTAAAGTGCAACTGCGTGCCCATAGCCTTCTGCAGACTCTCTCAAAACTTGGAGGTGAAGGTGGGGTCCCTGTCGTATATTATCGACCTTGGAGCCCCATTAAGTCGAACAATTTCCTTCACATACAATTCGAAATATTGCTCCATAATATAAGTCATCCTGACAGGTAAAAGGTGGGCAGACTTAGTATACCAATCCACAATCATCCACACCGAATCATGTTGTCCCATGGTCTTCGGCAAACCAACCACGAAGTCCTTTGTGATATCCTCCCACTTCTACTCTGGAATCCTTAGAGACTGTAATAACCCTGCTGGCCTCTGATGTTCAGCCTTTCCTTGCTGACAAGTTAAGCATCTAGACACATAATCCACCACATCCCTCTTCATTTCTGACCACCAATACAAGGCTCTCAAATCTTGGTAAATCTTCGTCGTACCTGGATGTAAAGAATAGGGAGTGGTATGAGATTCATCCAAGATCTCTCACCAGATATCAGAATCCATCAGAACATAGATCTGACCCTTGTACTTTAGTAATCCCATCTCTGAGATAGAAAAGTTCTTAGCCACTTCGACTAACACACTCTCTATGTGCCCTCTCAACTAGGAATCCTTCCCCTGTGCCTCCTTGATCATCTCAAGAAGTGTAGACTGAAGAGAGATGTTGGCTAACCGACCAACCACCAACTCTATACTCGCTCTAGTCATCTCCTCAACTAATTTATTAGATATCTGTCTCGAACTGAACAACTGTCCTCGGCCCTTCCGAATCAATGCATAGGCTACTACATTAGCCTTCCCAGGATGATATAGAATATCACAATCATAATCCTTTACCAATTCCAGCCACCGTCTCTGGTGCATATTCAGATCCTTCTGGGTAAAGAAGTATTTCAAACTCTTATGGTTGGTGTATATTTTGTACTTCTCATGATACAGATAATGTCTCCAAACCTTAAGTGCAAATACCATCACTGCCAACTTCAGATCATGTGTGGGATATCTGTGCTCGTACTCCTTTAATTGTCTTGATGCGTAGGCTATCACCTTTCCAGCTTGCAACAACACACACCCTAAACCATGTCTGGAAGTGTCACAATAAACCAAAAACTTCTCATTGTCTGTCGGTAGACTCAACACTAGAGCGGTGATCAGTCGCCGCTTCAATTCCTTGAAACTTTTCTCACACCGTTCTGTCCACACATACTTAGTCTTCTTTCTTGTCAATTTAGTCAACAGTGTGGCTATCCTGGAGAACCCCTCAACAAACCACAGATAATACCTTGCCAATCCCAGAAAACTCCTAACTTCAGGAACACTGCTCGGTCTAGGCCAATCTCTCACTGCCTCCATCTTACTTGGGTCAACCAGAATCCCTTCCTTACTGACAATACGACCCAGAAGCGTGACTTACGGTAACCAAAACTCACACTTGCTAAACTTAGCATATAACCTATGCTCTCTCAACCGCTTCAATACCAAACATAGATGCTCCTCTTTCTCTGTCTCTGACTAAGATTATTCCAGTATGTCATCAATAAATACAATCCCGAACTTGTCAAAATAGTCCTTGAAAACCCTATTCATCATATCCATAAAAGTTGCTGGGGCATTGGTTAATCCAAAGGACATAAATAGAAATTCATAGTGTCCATACCTCATGTGGAAAGTGGTCTTTGGTATGTCCTCTTCTTTGATCCTTAACTGATGGTAACCTGACCGGAGATCAATCTTAGAAAACACTGTCTTCCCCTGTAGCTGGTCAAATAAGTCGATGATCCTAGGTAGTGGGTACTTATTCTTAATGGTCAACTTGTTCAGCTCCCTGTAGTCAATAAACATCCTAAGAGATCCATCCTTCTTTTTGATAAACAACACTGGAGCACCCCAAGGTGAGAAACTCAGTCTGATGAACCCCAAATCCAGTAACTCCTACAAGTGAATCTTCAATTCCTTTAACTCTGCAGGAGCCATTCTGTAAGGTGTCTTGGATACTGGCTCTGCCCCTGGTACCAACTCTATAACAAACTCAATCTCTTGTTGTGGAAGCAACCCTTGCAAATCTGCTAAAAATAAATCTGGAAACTCACATACCAATCTGGTCTCACCCGACCCAATCGACACAACCCTAGAGGTATCCACATAGTTTGCTAGGAATCCTATGCAACCTTGCGCATAGGTACTTGTAGTAATCATAGGTACTTGTAGTCAACTAACTGTCCCTGCGAATACAAAGGGCACCTCCTCTTCTGGTTCAAAACTCACCATCTTGCGCTTGCAGTCAATCGTCGCCCCATACTTTGATAACCAATCCATCCCTAGAATCATATCAAAGTCATCCATCACCAGTTCAATCAGATCCACAGACAATTCCCTACCATCTATCTCTACTGGCAATGCTCTAATCCATCTCTTAGAGACTAACAATTCCCCAGTTGGCAACAAAGTTTGAAAAACCCTAGCATACAATTCACTACATAGTTGATTTATCACTCTAGCAGACACAAATGAATGGGTAGCTCCCGAATCAATCAATGCAGTATAAGAAGAACCAATACAAGAAATCTGACTTGTCACAACCGATGGGCTAGCCTCCGCCTCAGTCTGAGTCAAGGTGAATACTCTGGCAGGAGCGAGACTGTCGCCCTGCTTCGGCTCTTCTATCCTAGCCTGTGGGTAGTCCTTCTTCAAATGATTGATACTTCCACAAGTAAAGCAGGCCCTGATCCTGCACTCTCCTTGATGTCGTTGTCTGCATCGAGGAAACACTGGAAAACTCCTCCAGTTGTCACCTCCGCCCTGACGGCCGCTAAAAGCACCTAGTGCCCTTCTATTCGAGCTAGGAGTAACAAAAGAATCTTAGGCCTTTCTCTTCTGTTCAATGGGGTCACTACCCTGATTGGTTCCAGTAAAAGGAGGCATTGTCCTCATGGCATCGCGCCTAACAGCACACTCTCTCCATATCTGATCCTTGGCCCCCTCAGCTGTAAGGGCCTTGTCCACTACCTGGGCACATGTAGTAGTCTCTGGATCCAAAGTAATCTTAACATCATGGGTGATCATAACATTCAACCCCCGCACAAACTGATCCCTTCTAGCCGCATTAGTCGGCACCAAATCAGGAGCGAACTTCGCCAACCAATCAAATCTCAAGGCATACTCAGTAACTGTCAACCAATTTTGAGTCAGGTTGACAAAGTCGTCAACCTTCGCAGCTCGGACTGCAACACTGTAATACTTCTCGTTAAAGATGTTTTTGAATTCTTCCCAGGTCATAATCGCAACAATCCTTCTCTATATAAAATAACAGGCAAACAGGGCATTTAAGAACATATTCAAGTATATAATTCAATCATTACCAACCAACCCTGAGTCGAGCATGTTACAGACAGTGAGCGTACATGTTCGATCAATCATCAGGAACCATAAACCTTGCCTCGCTCTGATACCAAGTTCTAACACCCTACTTCCTTAGAGCCGTTACTAAGTGAGTTTAGAATGTGTAATTACTCGCTAATCGAGGTTTTAAGAAAAAAGTGTAGCTAAACCATAAACAAAAGTCATACAATTTGAAAATATAATCATTCGTTAAAAATTATAAAGTGATATACATTTGGGATCCCAAAATACTATTTAGAAATTGTGGATGCTCAAAATTCAACACCAGTAAGGAACCCACACCTCATGCCTAAGGTCCCTGGAAGGTCCAAAGAAAGTGTGTTTGAAGTCCATTTGAACCCTCAAATTAGTGCTCAAAATGACCCTGCTCAAATTGACCACTCCACCTTGGACACTGTGGATGCTCAATATCCCATGCCTATAAAAGATCCAAGGTGCGTGCTAAGGTCCCATAAAGGCCTAAATACATGTCTGAGCCGCGGGACGCTGGGGAAACCGTCCTCTTGCAACGGCCTCGCATCACCTCATGGCACATGGCATCTCGCGAGGCCCCAGCCTCGCGCCACCCCTCGGTGTGCCCAGCGCCCCCGCGTGGACTGCCTCGTGTGTGTACCTCGCCCACCGCCTCGTGCGCCACGACACTCAGCAGGCGTCTAGCGAGGCCCCAGCCTCGCGCCACCCCTCGGCGCGCCCAGTGCCCCAGCGTGGGACGCCTCGCGTGCGCACCTCGCCCACCACCTCGCACGCCGCGGCACTCAGCAGGCGTCTCGCGAGGCCCCAGCCTCGCGCCACCCGTCGACGCGCCCAGCGCCCCAGCGTGGACCGCTTCGCGTGCGCACCTCGCCCACCACCTTGTGCGCCGCGACACTCAGCAGGCGTCTCGCGAGGCCCCAGCCTCGCGCCACCCCTCGGCGCGCCCAGCGTGGACCCGAACCGCAAGACGATCCCTCTCGGCATTCGAAATGGAAAGGTTATGAGTTGAGTTGGCAAATCGCTGAGCCACGGTATAGGCCTGGCATGGAGACCTATTTATAAGAATCAAAGAGAAGAGTCTACCAGAGAACCTAAAGGTCCTCTCCTAGACTGAGGGCAAGTGTGGATGCTCAAAATTCAACACCGGTAAGGAACCCACACCTCATGCCTAAGGTCCCTGGAAGGTCTAAAGTAACCGTGTTTGAAGTCCATTTGAACCCTCAAATTAGTGCTCAAAATCACCCTGCTCAAATTGACCACTCCACCTTGGACACTGTGGATGCTCAATATCCCATGCCTGTAAAAGATCCAAGGCACGTGCTAAGGTCCCATAAAGGCCTAAATACATGTCTGAGCCGCGGGACGCTCGGGAAACCGTCCTCTTGCAACGACCTCGCATCACCTCATGGCACATGGCATCTCGTGAGGCCCCAGCCTCGCACCACCCCTCGGCGCACCCAGCGCCCCAGCGAGGGCCGCCTCAAGTGCGCACCTCGCCCACAACCTCGCACGCCGCGGCACTCAGCAGGCATCTCGCGAGGCCCCAGCCTCGCGCCACCCATCGGTGTGCCCAGCGCCCCAGCATGGACCGCCTCGCATGCGCACCTTGCCCACCACCTTGTGTGCCACGACACTCAGCAGGTGTCTCGTGAGGCCCCAGCCTCGAGCCACCCCTCGGCGCGCCCAACGCCCCAGCATGGACCGCCTCGCTTGCGCACCTCGCCCACCACCTCGCGCGCCGCGGCACTTAGCAGTAGCCTCGCGTAGTCCTGCCTCGGCCGCGCCACGAAGGCCTCGAGTGGGAGCCTCTCCTAGCTCCGGCGGCCTCGCGTAGAAGCATCTCCTAGCCCCGTGGGGGGGCTCGCGTGGGAGCATCCCATAGCCTTGACGGCCTTGTGTGGGAGCCTCTCTTAGCCCCGACGGCTTTGCGTGGGAGTATCTCATGGCATCTCCACGAGGGGCGACCTTGCATAGCCTCGCCATGGCTACGCGAGGGCCTCGCATGATAACATCTCGCGCCCCTCACCTTGTGATGGCATCACCTATGGAAACCCCACCGTCTAGAAGTGAAAGCCCAAGTATGATTTCGAAAGGTCACGATGGTACAATCTCGTACGGGGTACGGCTTGTAAGACCCTGTACGTCTGACCGTGGCACTCATGCTAGTCAGGTAGTGGGAACACTAGGAGAAAGGACGTGGCCTGCATACTCCCAATTAGATGTCAGAGTCGACACCACTATCACCTGTACCACTCCTCTGACATTCGTACGGTAGAGTAGTGGAGACCTCCTCATGGTACCTGGGTATGGACTAGTATCAGCACCACTATCCCTGAGACCACTCTCCTGACAGAGTACTTGTGTACCACCTGGTCCCCTGGACCACCATGTATCCAAGGCCATTAGAGCCTACTATAAAATGAACCCCACTTCAACAAAGATGGGGGTTGGAAAATTCATTGTATGCAGAGGCCATTGAGCAATATACATTTTTCACTCCATTGTTCATCAATGTTTATCCTTCCATAAGTTCATTCTAAGTTTTTATCTAAACATCGCCACATTTACCTTTGAGTTTTTCGACCTAATTTCGTTGATGAGATTTCACTATCAACAGAAATATTTACAACTCAAAATTATGATTAAAGTCGACTAAACGACAAAACTAGGTTTAATACAAACATCTTCCAAAAATACCCCTAGATATGGCAGACAGGCAGGCTAAACATGTACACGTTGCTTCACGCTCTCCATACTCATGGTTGGTCGACTTTCCCCTAGACCTTACCTGCACCATAGTGCACCCGTGAGTCGAAGCCCAGCTAGAAAACTCCACACAAGAAAATAACATATGCATATCTATCATTCAACATATAGTGAAACAGCCAACAGGCTTAACACATAACTTCCATGCCATTCCAGGCGCTTTACCAAGCCCTGGGTTTGCGGTGTACACCGTGAGGATATCCCAGGTATCCAATAGGGTCTCACCTTGGCAACTTGCACTCTGTGTGCTTAACGCTGCTCCGGCCCCTTGCCATACTCGGCCTTTACCATTTCCGACCCTCGACGTTCTCGGCCTTCACCGTTCCCGGCCCTTGCCGTTCATTGACAAATATGCACATATAACATAATTTAACAAATAGTTAAACATATATAAACATAATTAATGGGCTACACCCTGCATCTCAATCACATATGGCCGTGCCCTGCAACACATACTATAGGGCCATTCCCTTCTCTATGGGTACAACAGTTTTCTTACCCGTGTCCCGTGCTTTCCGAGCACCGATGTCCCGAGCACAGACCCTTAATCCGAGCCTTGCTGAAAACCTCAACTAATAACTTGGCGCTGAGCTAATCCTCAATCACAGCCAGCTTCAATTCCCTTGATAAGCAAGCAAAATTTTTCCTATAGATCAAAGTCTCCCAGCTTCCAAAGAGAGAGAACTCAAAGATAGAGGGAGAGTCGGTTTCTCTAAGGTTCTCAATGCTTCTTGGTTTTGTCTTACTTAACTTATGTCTTTAAGGTTATCTCAAAGGATCGGGGTACCAAAAACAACCACGAGCGCAAAATGGTAAATTTCCCTAATATTCCCTCCCAAACGTTCTAACTTCAAATATATCTCCAAATATTTATTTTCATAACCCGATAACCCCATAAAACATCTAATGCCTAAAATACCCCTCGACTCGCCCCGAGTCGGGTATTCGACCCCGTTGTGACTTTCTAGCTAATCCGCTCCCTAGGACTGTCTCGGATTGTGCAACACAAATATATCACAATATTCACAATTATTGCATTTATGCCCTTAGTGGGCTAAAGTTACAGACATGCCCCTAATAACCAAATGGGGCCCACATGCATATTTAATTCACCTAAACATGCATTTCTAATCACATACTCATTAAATTAACATATAAAAATAATAAATCACTTATTTCCCTCTAGGTGTAACGACCCAAAATAGCTAATAAGGCTTAAGGGCCTTGATTAGTGTGCCAGGAGGGCATTAATGGAATAATTATGATTTAAATGAGTAATTATATGTTTAGCAATGTTTATATGATAATTGATGATATTATGTGTTAATGTGATATGAAATAAATATATGATATATGTGAGAACCACATTATTATGTGGACAGGTTCGCAGAGCACGACTCGAGACGATTCTAGGGTCAGATAGCGGGAAAAGTCACAACGGGACTTAAGATATGACTTTGGATAAGTCGGGGGTATTATTAGATAGCGGGTAGCGATTTGGACTATCGGGTTATGAAAATAAATATATGGAGATATCTTTGAGGTTACGATGTCTAGGCGGGAATATTGGGGGCTTTTACCATTTTGGCCTCGGGGACGGTTCCGGCACCCCGAGCCTCGGGATTAACTTAATGAGTGAGATAGACATAAGGAAGCCTTTAGAAAAATGCAAACCGACTAAAACTTTACCTCAGCTCTCTCTCACTCTCAAGGAAAACAAAGGGAAGGAAAAAAAACACAGGGAACTTAAGGGGGAACAAGCTGGAATATCTGAGATTTGTGGTGAGGATTTGGAGGTTTAGCTCAGGAGAAAATCAAGAACTAAACTAAGGATTAAGGTAAGCATCTAATCTTCTTTTCTGTGGTTGAATTTTGAGTTCTAGCTAGGTTTTGGTCAAGTTTTGAAACAAGCATGGTTTTGATGTCTTAAGGCAGAATTAAGGTGGAAACTTAGAGACTTAGCTTGGATTTGGCTTGGTGAGGTGATTGAACAGAAGAGGTAAGTTTCAACTCATGGTTTAGAGGTCTTAAATTGGGTTTGAATGGCTGGTTTGAGTGTTTATAGCTCTTGAATATCAGAAATTGAAAAGAGAAGATTAGTGTGTGCTAGGCTGTGTTTTATGTGGAGTTATGTTGTTTAGGTCATGTTAAAGGAGTTGGGATTAATTGGTTAGGAGTTGGGGAGCTTTGGGATGGTTTAAGGTGAGGTTTCAGGCTTAGAAATGGTGGGTTTTCTGGGCACGAAGGGGAGGGCCGCGACTCTGTTCTAGAGCGCTGCGGCCCTAGGATGAAAAAGAGCCAAGAAGGCTCGGCCATGGGAGGGCGCTGCGGTGCCCAAGGCAAGGGCCGCGGCGCATGTGTGGTTCAGCATGGATGTGGTTCTGTTTTGAGGCTAGGGCCGTGGCTAGGCTTCAGGGGTCGCAACCCTTGGTTGCACACATGGGTTTTTGAGGGTTTTAGGCAAGGGAAAGTGGTCTAGTGTGCTCGGGTTTGGTTTCACCACCGTGCTAGGTGGAATTTGGAATCCCGAGAGTTAGTTTTGTAACTTAAAACCTATATTGGAGTATTAATGGAACCCTATACTTTGGTTGTGACTAGGTGATAAAAGATTAGGCTCGGGAACAGATTGTGCTTGAGAGGCGTTGCGCGTAATTCAATAACTGCGCAGACTAAAGGTAAGAAAACTGCACCTGGTTGAATATATGTGACGGGACTAAGGGCTCCCTATTGTAAATGCTTGAAAAGATGGTATTATGCCATGCAAACAATTTAGTGAACCAACGGCCTATGGGTGCCAAGGGTTTCACTAGCGCACAGGGCGCGGCTCGGCCACTGGTAGTTGAGGACAACTTATTATGAACTGAGTTCGGTTTAAGCGGACTGGAGTCAGTGGGTTAAACAAAGGGTGCGGCCTAAGTCGTCGGCCCTGAATATTACATGATATGAGTGTTATATGTGATAGAATGTATCTTGAATCTGATTATATGCGCTGAATATCTGTTGGGGATTATCTGATGGGGGTACATGCATAATGAATTAATTGTCTGTTATTATTGTTTGAGTTGTTTATGATGTTTTCTTGCTGGGCCTTGGCTCACGGGTGCTATGTGGTCCAGGTAAAGGCAAGGGCAAGTTAGATCAGCCCTGATTAGAGAGCTCGGCGAGCGGAATGTACATAGCCAAGTGCTCAGTCGCCACGGTTGAGGTCTAGGCAAGGACGTGAAACCTGAAGACTGTTTATTTTGCCTTAGTATGGCTAGTGAATACTCATGTTTTTTTTTGGGAATCTGTAAACTTGTTCTAAGTTTGTTTTTTTATGGGATCCCGTATTTATTACAGTTTAAATATATGAAATGAGTCTTTTGAGACCAAAACCTTTTTAACCCTAGCTCTTACATGCTTAGTGACACGTTTTTAAAATGTTGACTTGATTAGCAAGTCTTGCACCTTTATAAGTACACAGTGTAACGGTCTTGGCTATCTAGGGCGTTACAACTTGGTATCAGATCATCCTAGGTTTAAGGGTTCCTGAAGACAGCCTGGACATGTACATTCGCTGCTGGAGACAAGCTCAAGTCAGGGTTTGGTAATGTGTATATCTGTGTTTATGTGCTTGTGTGCCTGAGATAAGCTATGCATGTTGTTATTCACTGAATTGCTAGGAAGCATGAGATACTGATAGGGCCTGGCCCTTGACTGCTGTGTGAAAATATTGAGGCATGTTTATTAACATTATCGTGCATGTAAATGAGCATATGGATGATTAATTGTATATAATGCATGGATGCTTATATGTTGGTTATTTGTGGTTGATTATGCTCTATTGATGAGTTTTGGAGAAGCTTTTACCTTGTCATCATGGTCTGACTGCCGGGTCGTTATTTGCAGATTGACTTGGATAGCTATGCGTCCAAGAAAATCTTCACGACTAGCCGGCACTAGGTCCGGGACCAGGGGTGATGACCAGGGCCAGACTCCTCCGCCAGTGCCTGAGAACTGGCAGCAGTTAATGGCTGAGATGCAGGCTCGATTACAAAGTCAAGATGAGCAGATCCATATTCTGCAATAGCAGGCTCCATCAGGGAGTGCTACCCCTGCTTTACCACCTACAGTGGTACCAGCTGTGCAGCCTGGGGAGGTTGTTAACAAGTGGGAACCGTTATATGAGCGGTTCAGGAAGCAGCAACCCCCAATCTTTGAGGGTGGACCGGATCCGTTGAAAGCCGAGCAGTGGCTAACCATGATTACAATAATTCTGGATTTGATGAGAATTGAGGGACAGGATAGGGTGGCCTGTGCCACTTATATGTTGAGGGAGGATGCCCGCATTTGGTGGGAAGTGGCATCGCAGACCAGAGATGTTGCCACTTTGACTTGGGAAGGTTTCAAGGATTTGTTTGGCCAGAAGTACTACTATGTTGCTGTTAGGGCTGCAAAAGTCAATGAGTTTGTGAGTTTGGTGCAGGGCAATATGACTATTACTGAGTATGCCCTGAAATTTGATAGGCTTGCGAAGTTTGCACCAGATCTTGTGCCTACTGATTCTGCTAGGCAAGATCGTTTTATCAAGGGCCTTAATGCTATGATAGCCCGGGATGTTAGGATCACAATGGTACTTGGAGGAACAACTTATGCCCAGGCCGTTGAGAGGGCTCTTACCGCTGAGGAAGCGGAGAACAAGATATGGAAGGAGAGCACAGTGAGGCATGAGGGCCGCAGGGCGGTGCCTCCTTATTCAGAGGCAGGTAGGGGCGGAGGCCCCAGTGACTTCAAGAGGAAGACTCCTGACACTTCGGCCGCTCATGGTCCTGATAGGAGGGGTCGGGGTGGTCAGGGTGGCCGTCAGGGTGGCGGTGAGGCATGGCGGACCTATCCAGAGTGCCCGAGGTGTAGAAGACGCCATCTGGGCGAGTTTCAGGCCAAGGCATGTTTCGTGTGTGGGGCAGTGGGACATCTCAGGAAGGACTGCCCAACGGTAAAGAAAGGTGAAGAAGGAAAGGTGGATAGCTTGACTCCAGCTTGAGTATTCACCTTGACTCAGGCAGAGGCTGAGGCTAGTCCCTCAGTAGTGACAGGTCAGCTTTCTAGTGCTGGCTTTCCTTTTACAGTATTGATTGATTCTGGTGGTACACATTCTTTTGTTTCTATTAAAGTGATTGATAGACTGTGTAGACCTAGTGAGTATCGGACCACAGGGTTTGGGACTCTATTGCCTACAGAGGAACTAGTAGTCTCTAGGAGATGGATTAGGGCACTGCCAGTGATGGTTGATAGTAGGGAACTCTCGGTGGATTTGATTGAATTAGATTTGGAGGGCTTTGATATGATCTTAGGGATGGACTGGTTGGCCAGATATGGAGCTACGATTGACTGCAGGAAAAAGATGGTGACTTTTAAGCCTGAGGGCGAGGACCCTTTTGTCTTTGTGGGTGCGGTGCCTGGACCCCGCATACCTATGATTTCAGCATTGAGAGCCAGGGACTTGCTGCAGGGGGGATGCATAGGTTTTCTGGCTAGTGTAGTGGATACTGCTAGAGTTATGCCGGCAAGGCCGGGAGAGACCAGATTGGTGTGCGAGTTTTTGGTTGTCTTCCCTGAGGATTTACCAGGGTTGCCGCCGCATAGGGAGATGCAGTTTGAGATTGAGTTGGCACCGGGGACAGAACTAGTATCAAGGACACCGTACAGGATGGCACCAGCAGAACTGAAAGAGTTGAAGATACAGTTGCAAGAACTTCTGGATTTGGGGTTTATCAGGCCTAGCTACTCTCCATGGGGCGCTCCAGTGTTGTTTGTTAAGAAGAAGGATGGGACTTTGAGGATGTGCATTGACTATAGAGAATTGAACAAGTTAACTATTAAGAATAAGTACCCTTTACCAAGGATTGATGACTTGTTCGATCAGTTGCAAGGTAAGACGGTGTTCTCAAAGATTGATCTCCGATCTGGTTATCACCAGCTGAGGATCAAGGATGAGGATATACCAAAGACAACTTTCCGGACACGCTATGGGCATTATGAGTTCTTGGTCATGTCTTTTGGTCTGACCAATGCCCCGGCAGTTTTTATGGATCTGATGAACAGGGTGTTCAAGGACTTTTTGGACCAGTTCGTCATTGTCTTCATCGACGACATCTTAGTATACTCCAGTTCGGAGGCAGAGCATGAGCAGCATCTCCGACTGGTCTTACAGAGGTTAAGGGAGCATCGGTTGTATGCCAAATTGAAGAAGTGTGAGTTCTGGCTACCAGAGGTGACCTTTCTTGGACATATAGTTGGGGCAGAAGGGATTAAGGTGGATCCGTCCAAGGTGGAGGCAGTTAGAGATTGGCCGAGGCCGAGGAATGCCTCAGAGGTGCGGAGTTTCTTTGGGTTGGCTGGTTACTACAGGCGATTTGTAGAGGGGTTCTCGAAGATTTCTTCACCGATGACAGAGTTGACAAGAAAGAATCAGAAGTTCATCTGGTCAGAGAAGTGTGAGAACAGCTTTCAGGAATTGAAGCGACGGCTTATTTATGCGTCTGTGTTGAGTCTTCCTTCGGAGGAAGGGAAGTTCGTGGTTTACTGTGATGCATCGAGGTTAGGATTAGGTTGTGTGCTGATGCAGAATGGGAAATTTATAGCCTATGCATCTCAACAGCTAAAGGAGTATGAGCAGAGGTACCCGACTCATGATTTGGAGTTAGCGGCAGTGGTGTTCGCACTGAAGGTATGGCGTCATTATCTGTGTGGAGAGAAGTGCGAGATCTACACCGACCATAAGAGTCTGAAGTATTTCTTCACCCAGAAAGATCTGAATATGAGACAGAGACGTTGGTTGGAGTTGGTTAAGGATTATGATTGTGATATCCTTTACCACCCTGGGAAAGCCAACGTGGTGGCAAATGCATTGAGCCGGAGGGGCCCAGGACAGTTGTATAGTTTTACTCAGATCTCGAGAGAATTGGCCGATGAGATGGTCAGGGAAAAGATAGAACTGGTGGTGGGTCAGTTAGCCAATATCACTTTGCAGTCGACCCTGTTAGAGCAGGTCATGGACGGTTAATTGACAGATGTGCAGTTGCAGGACACTAGGAAGCATGCCTTAGCGGGGACAGCTAAGGATTACTCAGTTTCAGAGACAGGTTTACTCCGATATTAGGAACGGATATGTGTTCCAGCAGATGAGGGGATTAGGCGTGATATATTGGATGAGTCCCACACTACGCCATACTCACTTCATCCAGGTACCACGAAGATATATCAGGATCTACGGACATTATACTGGTGGCCTGGGATGAAGAAGGATGTAGTTGAATATGTATCAGGATCTAGATGTTTGACACGTCAGTAAGTTAAGGCTGAGCATCAGCGACCAGCGGGGTTGCTTCAGCCTTTGGGTATTCCAGAGTGGAAGTGGGAGGATATTACAATGGATTTTGTGGGAGGATTACCCAGGACAGTTGGACTTCATGACTCGGTGTGGGTGATAGTGGATAGATACACCAAGTTAGCTCATTTTCTACAAGTGAGGTCAACTTATACCGTGGACCAGTATGCAGAGCTGTATGTGAGGGAGATAGTTCGTCTGCATGGGGTTCCAAAGTCTATTATATCTTATCGAGACCCTATCTTTACCTCTAAGTTCTGGGGAGCTCTGCAGAGAGCCATGGGGACTCAGTTGAAGTTTAGCACAACTTTTCATCCTCAGACAGATGGACAGTCTGAGGGGACGATTCAGGTATTGGAGGACATGTTTAGGGCATGTGTGATTGACTTTGAGGGTTCGTAGTAAGTACCTTCCATTGATTGAGTTTTCATATAACAACAGTTATCAGTCCACGATTGGAGTGTCTCCTTATGAGATGATATATGGAAGGAAGTGTAGATCGCCTATTCACTGGGATGAGATGGGTGAAAGAAGGTATTTGGGGCCATATATGGTTCAGAAGACTAATGAGGCCATTGAAAAGATTTGAGCTAGGATGCTTGCCTCGCAGAGTAGACAAAAAAGCTACGCTGATCCTAAGCGTAGGAACGTGGAGTTCCAGGTTTGGGACCACGTGTTTCTGCGAGTTTCACCGTTGAGGGGTGTGAGGAGATTTGGAGTGAAGGGCAAGCTGAGCCCTCAGTTTGTTGGACCCTTTGAGATTCTAGAGAGGGTTGGGCAGGTGGCTTATAAGCTGGCCTTGCCACCGTCTCTATCAGGAGTTCATAATGAGTTCCATGTCTCTATGTTGCGGAAGTATGTTTCTGATACAACACATGTGTTGAGGTATGAGGATTTGGAGTTGCAGATGGATTTTTCCTATGAGGAGAGACCAGTTCAGATTTTAGACCGGAAGGACAAAGTTTTGCGGAATAAGACGATTTCGTTAGTGAAAGTGTTATGGAGAAATAACAAGGTCGAAGAAGCGACCTGGGAGTTAGAGACGGCGATGCGGGATTAGTGTTCCGAGTTATTCAGGTAAATTTTGAGGACGAAATTCTCAGTAGGAGGGGATAGTTGTAACGACCCAAAATCGCTAATAAGGATTAAGGGCCTTGATTAGTGTGCCAGGAGGGCATTAATGGAATAATTGTGATTTAAATGAGTAATTATATGTTTAGTAACGTTTATATGATAATTGATGATATTATGTGTTAATGTGATATAAAATAAATATATGATATATGTGAGAACCACATTATTATGTGGACAGGTTCGCAGAGCACGACTCGAGATGATTCTAGGGTCAGATAGCGGGAAAAGTCACAACGGAACTTAAGATATGACTTTTGTTAAATCAGGGGTATTATTAGATAGCGGGTAGCGATTTGGACTATTGGGTTATGAAAATAAGTATATGGAGATATCTTTGAGGTTAGGATGTCTAGGCGGGAATATTGGGGGATTTTACCATTTTGGCCTCGGGGACGGTTCCGGCACCTCGAGCCTCGGGATTAACTTAATGAGTGAGATAGACATAAGGAAACCTTTAGAAAAATGTAAACCGACTAAAACTTTACCTCAACTCTCTCTCACTCTCAAGGAAAACAAAGGGAAGGAAAAAAAACACAGGGAACTTAAGGGGGAACAAGCTGGAATATCTGAGATTTGTGGTGAGGATTTGGAGGTTTAGCTCAGGAGAAAATCAAGAACTAAACCAGGGATTAAGGTAAGCATCTAATCTTCTTTTCTGTGGTTGAATTTTGAGTTCTAGCTAGGTTTTGGTCAAGTTTTGAAACAAGCATGGTTTTGATGTCTTAAGGCAGAATTAAGATGGAAACTTGGAGACTTAGCTTGGCTTTGGCTTGGTGAGGTGATTCAAGAGAAGAGGTAAGTTTCAACTCATGGTTTAGAGGTCTTAAATTGGGTTTGAATGGCTGGTTTGAGTGTTTATGCTCTTGAATATCAAAAATTGAAAAGAGAAGATTAGTGTGTGCTGGGCTGTGTTTTATGTGGAATTATGTTGTTTAGGTCATGCTAAAGGAGTTGGGGAGCTTTGGGATGGTTTAAGGTGAGGTTTCAGGCTTAGAAATGGTGGGTTTTCTGGGCACGGAGGGGAGGGCCGCGACTCTGTTCTAGAGCGCTGCGGCCCTAGGATGAAAAAGAGCCAAGAAGGCTCGGCCATGGGAGGGCGCTGCGGCGCCCAAGGCAAGGGTCGTGGCGTGTGTGTGGTTCAGCATGGATGCGGTTCTGTTTTGAGGCTAGGGTCGCGGGTAGGCTTCAGGGGTCGCAGCCCTTGGTTGCACACATGGGTTTTTGAGGGTTTTAGGCAAGGGAAAGTGGTCTAGTGTGCTCGGGTTTTGTTTCACCACCGTGCTTAGTGGAATTTGGAATCCCGGGAGTTAGTTTTGTAACATGAAACCTATATTGGAGTATTAATGGAACCCTATACTTTGGTTGTGACTAGGTGATAAAAGATTAGGCTCGGGAACGGATTGTGCTTGAGAGGTGTTGCTCGTAATTCAATAACTGCCCAGACTAAATGTAAGAAAACTGCACCTGGTTGAATATATGGGACGGGACTAAGGGCTCCCTATTGTAAATGCTTGAAAAGATGGTATTATGCCATGCAAGCCATTTAGTGAACCAACGGCCTATGGGTGCCAAGGGTTTCACTAGCGCACAGGGTGCGGCTCGGCCACTGGTAGCCGAGGACAGCTTATTATGCACTGAGCTCGGTTTAAGCGGACCGGAGTCAGTGGGTTAAACAGAGGGTGCGGCCTAAGTCGTCGACCCTGAATATTACGTGATATGAGTGTTATATGTGATAGAATGTATCTTGAATCTGATTATATGCGCTGAATATCTGTTGGGGATTATCTGATGGGGGTACATGCATAAAGAATTAATTGTCTGTTATTATTGTTTGAGTTGTTTATGATGTTTTCTTGCTAGGCCTTGGCTCACGGGTGCTACGTGGTGCAGGTAAAGGCAATGGCGAGTTAGATCAGCCCTGATTGGAGAGCTCGGTGAGCGAAATGTACATAGCCAGGTGCTCGGCCGCCACGGTTGAAGTCTAAGGAAGGACGTGAAACCTGAAGACTGTTTGTTTTGCCTTAGTATGGCTAGTGGATACTCATGTTTTTTTTTGGGAATCTGTGAACTTATATTTATCGAAATTGCACTTTTAATCATGTTAACACATAACCTAACATGTTTCTACACTTGAAAAATTTAAGAATACATTTAATCATGCAAAACCAACATCAAAAATCAAAACAAACTTACACCATAATGTATGCATCATGTCGAATTTTATACAGCCTAATAACATGAAATATCACAATTAACAATATGCTCATTAACCCAAAATAGTAGAGTAAAGTTATGAAAACCAAACAAAGTTCATAACTATTTTTTAAAGCACTAGCCCAAAACCTACAACATGTTTCTATCTGTTGTTGTTTCCAAACTCAAATCAAAACATAGCATACTCCTATGATCACCAATGACAACATGTAATATAAATAATAAAAAAATATATTAAGATCCTCTAGGCCGAAACCATAACTTATGGTCAAACAACTCAAATTTATTTGCATGCTTACAAGAATATAAAAGAAAACAACATCACATCTATTAGTAGACAAAGATTCAATACCCATATAATAATATGACTTCTAACCATTCATCTTGCATTGAATCTTATCGTATATAAATAAATAAATAAAACTTTTTCATAGTTTAACCATATTAAGATCCTCCCATGAGCAATAATAAAATGATGCCATAAGCCAAAACTACACAATAAAACAACAATCCAACATTCATAAACAATATCCTCATGAAGACAAAACAACAAGAACCAAATGACAAGAACAACCACCATAGGATAAAGGTTCCCATTACCTCTCTTGCAAGAACTGAAGGACCCAAAACAATGGCAACCACCTTTGATCAAACTCCTAGGGATTTCGAATACACAACAAAAGAAGAGAACACCAACATGCTCTTAGATTCAAGAAGAATGAGTAGAAACTAAAAAAAAATATCGCCATGAATAAAGAACTTACCCTAGGGACTTCAAACCCTAATTCCTTTCTTCTTCCTTATTCTTTTCCTCTTCTCCTAGCTTCATGAGCCCTTCTCTCCTCCTCTCTCAAGGTTTCGGTAGCCATCACAAATGAGCCTCCAAACCTCACTTGTTTCCCTTTCTTAACCTAGCCGAAACCCTTGAATCACTTGCCCAAATTTTAGGCCTCAATCTTCCCTTAATTCCCTCTCCCCAATTCATGTAATTTCCATCTATGGCATAATTGATTTGTGTACAAAATGGAAACTCAACCTATGCACTAACACTATCCTTGACTGAACCCATCACTCCCTCCCTTTCTATTCTCGGCCAAAGAAGGCCTTTCAGACTTCATTATTCAAATTCTAACTTTCCCGAAATTGCGACAAATAACTACAACTTAATTTTGTAATTTCTTCTATAACGCCCCGTGTTTAGGGCATCGGGTAAAATCCTAGTTCGGGTATTTTTCCCTGTATTATGTACTATGTCAGGTGAACATTTTATGTTACAAGAAGTTGTGATGTGTGAATGCTTGACATGCTGTGGTAAGTGCAATTTTCTTATTTTTTTAGAAACCGAGACCTTTTGTCGTGAACAGGGTCAAAAACCCTAATCGGGTAAAAATCTCGGATTAATTAAACAGGAAATACTATGACATAAAAATATTAACTTTGCCTAACACTAGGACTTTATAGTCGAGCCAATAAATTTTAAAAGGAAAATTGATTGAGGATTTAATTCCAATCGACCAGGTTTAAGAATGGAAATTTTTGCCTGAGCCCCTAAGGGAATTTTGGTCAATTTGAGTAAATGAACAAAATTACGCTTTATATGACAAAATTAATTTTGGGTCACATTTTTTTAATTAATTTTAGCTTGGGATATTTAAAACTATAGGTAAAAATTTTGGTTAAAAATTAGAAGTGAAATTACCAAAGGGTCCTTGAATGCCTTAAAATGTGGTAAAATTTGGCGAGGACTTAAAAGTCTTCTCACAAGGGAGGAGAGAGAAGGGTGGGTGGCTAGGCTATGCATATGCACTCAAGTGTCTTACGACACATATCCTAGGGAAGGTTAAGAGACTGCCCTAATGATTAGTGCTCTTCCACATTTATTTGTCTTTAATCCTTTTTCACCAAAACTGCGCACTTTCCTCAAAAATCATTTTGCCCACTCAAACAAACTTTCTCTCTTCCACTCTACACTCCCAAAACCAAAACCAAAAGCCCTAAGCCCCTTCGCTTCCATTTCTCTTCTCTTCACAAGCTTGGTTCACTCATTCTCCATTGAAGGAAGGAGGAGCTTAGGGGAAGACTAGTGAAGAAGTAAGTACGAAACCTTGTCCATTTCACTTCTTTTCTTCTTCAAATCTGAAACCCTAAGGGGTGGAATATGCATGCATGTGATATAATAGCCATGCAAGGCATGGATCTTGTGTTTTAGGGTTCAAGGGAGGTTGTTCTAGGAGGATCTCAAAGTTGAAGCTTTTTGGTGATCTAGTGAAAACAAAGGTAAAAGTTCTAGAGTTTTTGTGTTTTTCAACTCATCTAAAATGTCCTACTCTAACACTCTCTTAAAAATCTGCATGTGAAACCTATGGAACTTGGTTTTAGGGTATAGAATCCAAGAAGAAAGTTTGGACAAGCTAAGGACTATCATCTCCAAGCTAGAACCATCAAAGGTAGATCTTTGGTTGGTTTTGAGTTTTTTTTGGTTGTTGATGTTAAATCTGGTAGTATAGGTTGTTTTGTTGGTTTTCAAAGTTTATTTTATGCTTGAGGGTTAGAATGGTTAATTTTTTGATTTTCATGCATGCTTCTGGCTAGGGTTTTGCTAGTTGTGTTTAGTTTTGCTAGAATGTGTAAAAAAATGCATGCATGCTGCCAAGTTTTTGTGGTCTGACTACCAATGGGTCAGATTGTACTATACTACCCCTATTTGTGGAAATAATTTATATTTTTGCATAGTTATAGATGAGTAATTGGGTTTAGGCCTTTGAAAATAATAAAAAGGTGTTTTTAAACCGAAGTTATGAACTTTTTGGCATCTTGATGTAAATCTGGAGAATTTCTGAGCAACATGCACTGCCCAGATTATTTTGACTTTTGAACGAGTTATACTAAAAAAAAAGCTATGGAATTTTGTAAGAAGTTAGTTTAGACATGTTTAAGGATCACTGTGAAATTTTAAAGAAAAATATGTTAAGGTATAAGAGATATGATTTTTCAAAGTTTCTCTAGAATCTAGAAACAAAACTTCTAGGCAGCAAGCACTGCCCAGATGGATTTAAATAATTGGTTGAGTTTTTTTTTATCAAGAAGAAAATATATATTGATCAAACAAACTAATATAGCAAAAGGACAGAGCAAGAACTCCCCCTTTGTTGACCCAGATTTTGGTCAACTGACACGGAGTCAGAATATGCTTGATGTGAATGAATGTGTTGACAAGAATCGAATGACAAAAAGTAATAAGAACACGGTATTTTATAGTGGTTCGGCCCCAGGATCTGGTAATGACCTACGTCCACTTAGATTGTTATTGATATAAGAATCAAAGGAGTGATCAAAGAACAAGGGTTCAATGAGTTTCATAACCTCTGACGAACAATACAATATTCCAAGGAGAATTACTTTAGTCTCAAATAATTATAAAGCAAAAAGTCCCACCCTTGAGCTATCTTTTTCTATTTATAGGCTCAAAGGGGATTACATGATTTCGTTGGCGATATTCTCTCCTAAATAATCGGATACTCAGGAGATTGTGTGAGTTAAATTCGGGATCTACAAAGATCTTTATAGTAATATTACATTGTATGCGGAACCATCGACCAGACTGGTTGCAGGTAAGACTGGGATGCTTACTGCTTCTAATACGTCTTCTGGTCGATACACTAGCAGAGCTCTTCCAGGTGTCAGCCACGTGTCCAGGGATTACTTGCCACGTCATCAATCCCAAATTTTTGGATAACATTTTCCCCCAAATTTATTTATTACGAGCAATAAATAAACTTTTGAGCGAACGACCCCTTGGTAACCACGCCATACGTGTCAGAACCCTTCGTGTGTTCTTGGTAAAAGAAACCTACTCCTATCTAATCATGACTTTTTAGTTCCCCAGTAATAATTCGACGGCTATTTCGCTTCCCCATACTTCGAAAAAGGGAAACTGATGATTACACCTTTTTTATGCCACAGACAAACTTATATAACATCTCCAAACTTCCCTTTTTCTTTTTACGCACGCCATTGCCTTCTCAAGAAACCCTAAAAACCAGAGCTTTAATCTTCTCCGGAGACCGTTCTTCTGCATTTTCAAGACTCAGTCCGAGAGTTCCTTGATTTCCGAAGACTCTTTTCCAATCTCCACGACCATTTTCTTGGTAAGTTTTTGAATCCTTATGCTTCAAATTTTTATAATGCATGCTTCTGAATGTTGACTGTTTGAGTTCTTTTGCTTCTGGTTTGAGATGCTTGTGAGTAGAATGTCTTATAGGCGAAAAAGGATACGAGTTAGTTTAATAGCCGGGATCATACTTTTAGGACGTAAAATCGAAGTAAAAATTCGATCTTTAGGCTAGTTGGAAAATAGGTTTTTCCCGCCCTAAGGGGAGTTGAAAAAGCTTTTTTGAAAAGCTTTTTACTTTCACCCTTTGATCCGTTTCTCAAACTGTTCGTGTAGAAGGATTTAGCTTTTTGTTAGAATGCTGTTGTATAAAAGCTTGACTTTTATACTCGACCAGCGCTATTCTAAAAAGCCTTTAAAAATTCTCTATCCTCACCTCCCCATTCTTCTGTTTCAGACTTTGATGCCAGATTTGTGGGGAGGTGAACGACCCATCGACGACGACCTTCTCGCCCAGCTGCTCGAAGGCGAAGAACAACCGACTGACCGAATCCACGAGATTCCTTTTTCTCGATCCTCGTCCAGACCTCGTCCTTCTCCTCCTCAAATGGCTCGTTCCAAATCCGTAGGCAAGAAAAGACCTGAATCCGACGATAGTCCAAACCATCCTGTCCAGCCTGATTCACAGGCTAGGGTTCATTCGACCAGTGGCCGAAATAATCCTGCTCCTGACCCTAACATCCAAACTAGAGCCCGCCCTCGCCATCAGAATCTGCCTGATGTCGAGTGGTATATCTCTCCGACCAGCCTTGTGACTCCCAGGATGCTTGCCAACTATCTTTGGAAGTATCCTCTCACAGGGTTCAACCTCAAAATTCCTTCTGCAGACCAAAGGGCTAACCTCCCCAGAGGTGTATACAGTGCTTGGTCTGGGTATCACATAGAGGCGGGGGCTAGCCTCCCTCTACATCCTTTATATCAGGGGGTGGCCGATTATTTCGATGTCTCCCCCTTCCAGATTACTCCAAATGGATATAGAATGCTGGCCGCACTCTATATCCTATACAAACTTAAAAATAGGCCAGAGCCTACCCCCCATGAGGTCAATTATCTCTTTGACCTTAAGTCCAACCCGCAACAGTATGGGACGGGCTTCTTCCATCTTTGTCACCAGGAGACAAACCGAACGTTCCTGAGCGCCACCACGCACATATCTAATGTGGGGCAGTACAGCAAGGAGTACTTCCTTACGCCGGACCTGACCGGCAACAACCTGGCCTTCGCTCGAGGAGGTAAGTGCTGTTTTACTCGTCGATACTTTTCAATCATTGAAATTTCCATCATCTTTCTTAAAGTATACTTTGTTTTTCAGGCCCATGGTTACGTCCGACCCCAACACCAGACATGGTGTTGAGGTCCAATGCATTGGCCAGGATGACAGACCCAGAAAAAAGAGTCAAGTCCCTGGTTACTGATAAAAACCTGAGGTTGTTTGGCCTCCTGGCTCTTCGCCATGAAACAAGAGGACCCATGGTAGCCGATGCCACTGCCGAGGGGGTTCCCGAGCAGCAACCTCCTGCATCTCCTCCACGAAGGAGGCTGACGGGGGTTACAATCAGGGAGGCCACGGGCAATCCTTCCGCAGAAAGGCCTTCTGCTCCCCAAGGCAAGGGGAAACAAAAGGCCAAAGAGCCGGTTGTGGACTTGGGTGAATCCTCTGATGAGAACGGTAAAGTTATTTTGCTTTTAAATAGCTTGCCAATTCCCTGTCACTTGTTTGATGGGGAAGGCAACTTTACATATACTCCAAATCTAGGGCCAGACTTCTTCGTGCCAGATAGTAAGTGTGTGACTAATAGAGTCAATAGTATAGCGACCAGTAGTTATAGCTCGGGTATTAACTTTGTGACCTTCTTTTCTGTTTGATAAAGAGTCTTCATCTGCCTTTATCTTTACCCTTTGCATGTTTATACTTGTGTACAGATATGGCCACTCCCAATGTCTTCAACCTATACCAGGCTGAGGAGGAAGAGGAGGTTCCTCAGCTCCGGCGAAAGTCATCAAGGAGACACAACGGCGAGACAAGCCAGGGACCTGCCAAAAAGAGTCAAACAGAAGATCCTTCAAAGGACGTGCCAACTGGGCAAGCTTCTGCTCATCCTTCGGCCCCTGCTGAGAAGGAGACTCCTCCTGCTCCGATGAACCCTCCTCCAGCTGCGCCCAACAGGGAACAAAACAAGCGGGAAGAAACTCTTGGGGCCAAACTCTCGAGCCGTACCCTACGAGCAGCCAAAGACCGCCTGGCGCACATCGTGAAGAATGACCACGTCAAGGGTGCAATGGTTGAGGCAGAGAGTATGGCGGTCGACCAAATTCTGAACAGGACCCTGAACGAAATAGCCAGCGTAAGTGCTTCTTTATTTCTTTTTGGCCTTAGTCTTTTATTCTTTGCAACAGGTTCTAACTTTATCTTCTGTCCTCAGGCTTTGGTGTCTGCAACTGCTGCTCGTACCCGCACCCAAGCCACCATCGAATAGGCTCGGGCAAAGGCTATCGAGAGGCACCAGGTGAAAGCGGCCGAGGAACTTTCGGCTGCAGAGGCCAGGCATGCAAAGGAGTTGGAGGCGATCATTCAGCAGAGGGATGCCGCGGTGACAAAACTATCGGAGGCTGAAGCTTCGAAGGCAGCTATAAGGAAGCATAGGGTATCAGGAGGCCAGCCGAGTCCAATTTCGGGAATGCAAGAGACTAGGTGATGAGCTCAAGTCCAAGGACGAGGCCATCACCACTCTTGAGAGCCAAGTGGAGCAGCTGAAGCTTGACAACTCCAAGAATCTGGAAAGGTATAAGAAGACGACGCTCCGGTGTTTTTACAACTTCTGGAAACACAATCAAGGCACCGACTTCAGCTATCTTTCAGAAGATGTCAAGACTGCTGAGCTGGCTCGCTGCACTGCTCAACTGGCTGAAGAGGAGGCCAGAGCAAGGATCCCTGCTTCCCCAAGCATTGCTGGTGCAGAGGAAGAAGGAGTCATTGAGGACGCGAACAATCAGAATGCTAATAAAGACCCTCCTGCTCCCAATGCCTCTTGAGCTTTATTATTTTTTCTTTCTTTTATTTACACGACCCACGGGTCGTGATGTAAAGACAATACCTTTTTTGAATTTGCTGCATGGGCAGCAAACTTTTCCTTTTATTTGAAAAGTTACATCCAAGCAGTGATGCTTGCGGTGTAAAAGATAGCTTCATGATGCTATAACATTTTCATTTGTTATAACATTTGTCCGTATGACCGAACTTAGCATAGTACTTTGGCTTGATTTAACAAAATATAAAATTTGAAAAATACTCTAAGTACCTTAGCATGCTTTCACTCATTTTGTTCATGTGTTTACATACCTCATGGTATGCTTTGCTATCGATGTGCCTTATATGCCCCCCAAGTGATCGAGGAGCTTTAGGTCCTTGGTCACTTGCCTTGACCATGACCTGTTCGAACATTTCTGCTCGGGTGAAAAAGTAATACTTGTAATACAGCAAAAGAACACACGTAATGAACAAATACTTGTAAATATAAATTCACAAAGGTTGGCAAGAATGACTGGCTGCGCACAGTCCCTTATAATCTCGTATTAAAAATGGACTAAACATGTCTTTACGAGTGATTCTAAAATAGAATCTTACATATACGAGCGATTAGCCATACAACGTGGCTAACCCTCTTTGCAAAACTTGTAAAAAGTAAAATTTAATACAAGCCAGTCCTTTAAAAAGGATTGTTCACTGATAATACTTGCGCAGGTGTTCTCCATTCCAATAACGTGGAACAAGATCTTCGTTTAGGCGTGCAAGTTTGTAGGTGCTCAGATGAAGGACTTCTTCGATCTGGTAAGGTCCTTCCCAATTAGGTCCGAGTACTACAGCAGTGGGGTCGCGGGTATTTAAGAAAACTCGTCGTAGCACCAAGTCACCGACGTTGAATTTTCTTTCTTTAACTTTGGAGTTAAAGTACCGGGCGACTTTTTGTTGGTAAGCAGAAACTCGGAGTTGGGCCTTCTCCCGTATCTCGTCAATTGAGTCTAGGGACTCCATCATTAGTTGGCTGTTCTGGTCCTGGTCGTATGTTAGGCGTCGATGTGAGGGGGGATCTAACTCGACAGGTAACATAGCTTCATATCCGTAGGCCAAGGAAAATGGGGTATGACCTGTCGTTGTTCGGTGAGATGTTCTATACGACCAAAGGACTTCAGGCAGCTGCTCTGGCCATGCCCCTTTAGCATCTTCAAGCCTCTTCTTCAGGGTATCTTTAAGAGTTTTATTCACGGCTTCGACCTGCCCGTTTGCCTGGGGATGCGCAACTGAAGAAAAGCTTTTAATAATTCCATGCCTTTCACAGAAGTCGGTGAATAAGTCACTGTCAAATTGGGTTCCATTGTCTGAAACTATCTTTCGGGGCAAACCATAGTGGCAAACAATGTTCTTGATGACAAAGTCAAGAACTTTCTTGGTCGTGATGGTAGCGAGTGGTTCAGCTTCGGCCCATTTGGTGAACTAATCAACTGCCACGACTGCGTGCTTTACTCCTCCTTTTCCCGTAGGTAGGGATCCAATCAAATCTATCCCCCAAACCGCAAAAGGCCACGGGCTTTGTATCGTTTTAATTCGTTTGGAGCTGCTCGTGGAATCTAGGAAAATCTTTGACATTTGTTGCATCTTCGTACAAACTCCATCGAATCCTCGTTCATAGTTGGCCAGAAGTAGCCTTGCCTCAGAATCTTCTTTGCCAAACTCTGCCCCCCAGCGTGATCCCCGTAGAAGCCTTCATGCACCTCTTTCATGAGTTCCTTAGCTTTTTCTGGGGTAACGCATTTGAGTAATGGCATTGAATACCCTATTCGGTACATAACACCATCGACCAATATGTATCTAGCGGCTCGCCTTTGTAGAGTTCTGGCTTTGTTTCTATTTGCTGGTAGCACACTGTCCGTCAGATACTCCAAGTAAGGTGCCATCTATGTATCCTCCATTCGAATCTCCATATTGGTCCCGACCGCTTGTATGCTTGGCTCACTTAGTCTTTCTACTGGCACAATGTTCAAAGTGTCAGCATCCTTTGCGCTCGCGAGTTTTGCTAAGGCGTCTGCGTTTGAATTCTGATCCCGCGGTATTTGCTAGAGGGTGTACTTCATGAACTGGGCTAGCAGGTCTTTTGTTTTGTTCAAGTAGGCCACCATTTTTAAGCCTCGCGCTTGATATTCTCCCAGAACTTGATTCACCACCAGCTGTGAATCACTGTAAATATCAAGCGTCTTTATGCTCAGGTCTTTTTCCATTCTTAATCCAGCGAGGAGTGCTTCATATTCGGCATCATTATTTGACGCGGTGAAGTTGAAGCTAATGGCGGAGTGAAATCGATGCCCTTCCAGCGTTATCAATATCACTCCCGCTCTTGCATGGGATTCGTTAGACGACCCATCCGTGAATAACTTCCACGAAGGAGCTTTCTCTTGAGGCTCAGGCGCACTAGGCTGTTTGCACTGCTCGCTGTCTAGGAGTTTGGTGAACTCTGCAATAAGATCGGCCAAGACTTGTCCCTTGACTGCTGCTCGCGGTGAATAAGTTATATCGAACTGCCCTAGTTCGACTGCCCATTTTAATAATCGTCCAACCGCTTCTGGTTTTTGGAGGACTTGCCGAAGGGGCTGGTCAGTAAAAACTGTGATAGGATGGGCTTGAAAGTAGGGGCGTAACTTTCTAGAGGCCAGGATTAGGCAATATGCTAACCTTTCAATTGGTGGATATCTCAATTCTGCCCCGATCAGTCTCTTGCTAACATAGTAGACTGCTTTCTGCACGCCTTTGTCTTTTCGCACCAGCACCGCGCTAGCAGCAACTTCAGTAATTGCCTGGTAAATAAACAAAGTTTCTCCTTCGATTGGCTTTGATAAGATGGGAGGTTGTGCCATATGAGTTTTCAAGGCCTGGAATGCCTGTTCGCAGTCTCCTATCCATTAAAACTTCTTATTTCCCCTACGTAGATTGAAGAAAAGGACGCACTTGTCTGTTGACTTCGAAATAAATCTACGTAGGGCTGCGATTCTCCCAGTTAAACTTTGTACATCTTTGATCCTTTCTGGCTATTTCATGTCGATCAGGGTCTTTATCTTGTCGGGGTTGGCCTCAATTCCTCTTGAATTTACAATGAACCCCAAAAACTTCCCTGATCCAACTCCGAAGGAACATTTCAGGGGATTTAACTTCATTTGGTATTTGTTCAATACATCAAAGCACTCTTGTAAATCCCTTACATGTCCTTCTGCCTTTTTAGACTTTACCAGCATGTCGTCCACGTATACCTCCATGTTTACTCCGATCAGCTTCTTAAACATGTGGTTGACTAGCCGTTGGTAAGTCGCACCTGCGTTTTTCAGTCCAAAGGGAATTACTTTGTAACAGTATAAGCCCGTATCGGTCCGAAAGCTGGTGTGATCCTCGTCGGGGGGATGCATGCTAATCTGGTTGTAGCCCGAATATGCATCCATGAACGAGAGGATCTCGTGCCCTGCAGTTGCATCGACCAGCTGGTCGATTCTTGGGAGTGGGAAGCAGTCCTTTGGGCAGGCTTTATTGAGGTCTGTAAAATCCACGCAGGTTCGCCATTTGCCGTTAGGCTTGGGAACCAGCACTAGATTGGAGACCCACGATGGATAAAATGCCACCCTGATGAACCCATTCTCCTTTAATCTTTCAACTTCTTCTTTTAAGGCTCGCCATCTATCCTTATCGAGCAGCCTTCTCTTTTGTTGCACGGGTGGAAAAGTTTTGTCTATATTCAGGACATGGCTGATAACTGTAGGATCTATCCCAGCCATGTCTTTGTGTGACCAGGCAAAAACCTCCTGGTTCTTCCGCAAAAATTCCACCAGTGCGTGTTTCGTGGTGGGCTCCAGGTTTTTCCCGACCTTTACAACTCTGGTCGGGTCTTTTTTATCGAGTTAAATCTCTTCCAGGTCCTCGACGGGTCCAACGTTTTCTTCAAAATCTCCAAAGCGATGATCTAAGTCTCTATCCTCACTTTGGGCAACTCCCTATTTGGTGACTTCATCACCGGATTGGGTTTGTGTATCAACCGCCATCTGCAACCTATCTGAGGTAGTGCTCTTGGATGTTCCTTTTTTCGCCTTCGTTATTGAGGCGTTATAGCACTCCCTGGCTTCCCTCTAGTTTCCCAACACGCGTCCTACTCTTACGTCCGTTGGGAACTTCATGGCTAAGTGCCACATAGAGATGACGGCCCGTAGATCAACTAGTATAGGCCTCCCAATGAAGGCATTGTACGCCGAATGACAATCGACCACTATGAAAGTGGCGAGTAATGTCCTTGTAGCAGGCGCTGTACCTGTCGTCACTAGTAGTCTGATCAATCCGGCGGGGGTGAGTCCTTCTCCAGAGAAGCCGTATATCATTTGGTTGCAGGGCTCCAGGTCCTTAATAGACAGCTTCATGCGTTCCAGCGAAGACTTATACAAGCTATTCACCGAACTTCCTGTATCGACCAGCACTCTTTTCACCATCATGTTGGCCATTTGGATGTCCACGACCAGCAGATCGGAATGTGGGAGCCGGACGTGTTGGGCATCGCCATTAGAGAATGTTATTTCGCCTTCGTCTGACCGAGTCTTTTTTGGTGCACGGTCCTCAACAGTCATCATCTCAATGTCCTGGTCGTGGCGCAAGGTCCGAGCATATTGTTCCCTGGCCTTTCCGCTATTTCCCACGAGGTGCGGGCCTCCACAGACGGTTAAGAGTGTGCCAGTCACGGGGGAAGGCTGTAAGGGTGGCGAGCGTTGGCGCGTGGGAGCCTGCTCGTTGCTACCCGGAGCTTCTCGTTGGGAATTGCCCGAGGCCCGTACGTATCTCCTCAAGTGTCCTTGTCTAATAAGGAACTCGATTTTGTCTTTCAACTAGTTGCATTCATTGGTGTCATGTCCGTAGTCGTTATGGTAACGACAGAACTTGGTAGTGTCCCTCTTCGAAATATCCTTTCAAATGGGGCCAGGTTTTTTGTAAGGCACACTAGAGCTTGTGGCCTGATAAACCTCTCCCCAAGACTCAACGAGGGCAGTGTAGTTAGTGAACCGAGGTTCATAACGGTTACCCTTCGCCCGTTTATTTTCGGAGGTGGAAGGCTCGTTACACGGCCGTTTTCCACCATTCTTGCCATTACCGTTGTCGTTCCCATTGCCTTTGACGTTGCTGTTAGGTTTGGATCCATTGGCGGGCTCGGCTTCTTTCTTATCTTTGCCAGAAGGCTTTCCATCGTCGGCAATGGCATCTTCGAGCTTGATGTAACGATCAGCCCGGTCCAGGAATTCCTGGGTAGTTCTAACTCCTTCCTTTCGGAGGCTTTTCCAGAGGGGGGAGCGACGCCTAACCCCTGTGGTTATGGCCATCATTTTGCCTTCGTCCCCCACTGTTTTTGCTCCAGCTGCTGCTCGCATAAAGCGCTGGATGTAGTCCTTCACTGATTCTCCATCCTGCTGGCGAATTTCAACCAGCTGGTTTGCTTCGGTCGGATGCACACGACCTGCATAGAACTGTCCGTAAAACTCCCTTACGAACATTTCCCAGGAAACTATGCTTGCGGGAGGGAACTTAAAAAACCACTCCTGCGCGGCCTCAAAAAGTGTTGCAGGGAAGATCCTGCATCGAGCGTCTTCGGACACTTTCTGAATGTCCATTTGTTTCTCAAATTTATTGACATGAGATACTGGGACTCCGTACCCGTCAAATTTTGGAAGTATAGGCATTTTGAACTTGCTTGGAGTTTCTGCATTAGCTATCCTCTGTACGAAAGGAGTGCCTTTCCTCCTATCGTGGTCGATATAAGATGTCCTTCCCCCGACCAGCTGTTGCACTACCTGGTTGAGAGCATCTATCTGGGCCTGTACAGCGGCAGGAATCGCTGTGGCCTCTGTTGCTGGGGGGACATCCTCCCCATGCCGCTCGCGGCGATCGTTGAGTACGTCTCGCAAATCCTCATCCTTTCTCCGCTACTCGCTACCCCCGAGCCGGTTGAAGACATTATTTTGCCTGGGCTGCCCCCCAGCATCCCGTATATTGGGTTGGTCATCTTGAGGTACCTAGCTCCCGCCTTTACCTCTTTCTTCATTCCTTCGGCCAGCGTTTCCCTTGCCTGAGTCGGCCTCATTATATCCACGACCATCTCTGAACCTCGATTGGCTATGGTGGGATTGAATGTTCCCTCGATTTCCATTCCTGGGTGAAGCGTCTCGAGCGTTAGAGGGTGGCCTGCGCTGGTCATTATGTCCCTGGGCATTATCATGCTGCGAGGGATCCTGGACCGCAGAGCCTAACTCTGAGTTCCTCCTGTTACCAGGGGGATACCGACCTCTGTTTGGTAGGTTTGGCTCATCGCCCCTACGGCGTCTAGGACTACGAGGCTGATGCTCGGCCCTATTCTGCCTCTGTTGCGGGGGATTGCCGCGACCATCCTGGGATGGAGGCTATGCCTTAGGGTCCATCGGGACATCGTCATGGGGCACTTGAGGCTGCTCGGGCCTTTGTGGACTCGAGGGCTGGATTGGTGGGCTAGGATTTGGACCCCTCTGGGGTGGCCCATTGACAGGTTGTTCAGGCTTCGAAATAGGTGCGGCCTGATTCCTAGCCAGTTGCAAGGTTGCCTCGAGGGCTGCCATGGCTTCGCTCTGGCGGCAGTCCATCTCCGCCTGCCTTTCGCTTAATTCCGCGCGCTGCCGTTCAATCTCCTGCTGCTGCCGTGACATAACCTCGGCAGCTGTCTCTTGACTGGCTTTCAGATTAGCCAGCTCTTCTTCCAGCGCTCCCAGAGTACTCTTCAGCATCGCATCATCCATTTCTTCCTCCTCAAAATCTAAATGTGGTTCATCCTTAGCCACGCTTGCAGGAGGAGGAGGTGGCGGGTTTGACGGTGCCGCGGCGGCCGCCTGTCCAGTTTTCCTTGCAGTTTTCGCCATTGATTTTCTTAACAATGATAAATCAAGCTCTCAACGAAAGAATCAGAATGTTGACCCAGATTTTGGTCAACTGACACGGAGTCAGAATATGCTTGATGTGAATGAATTTATTGACAAGAATCGAATGACAAAAAGTAATAAGAACACGGTATTTTATAGTGGTTCGGCCCCAGGATCTGGTAATGACCTACGTCCACTTAGACTGTTATTGATATAAGAATCAAAGGAGTGATCAAAGAACAAGGGTTCAATGAGTTTCATAACCTCTGACGAACAATACAATATTCCAAGGAGAATTACTCTAGTCTCAAATAATTATAAAGCAAAAAGTCCCTCCTTTGAGCTATCTTTTTCTATTTATAGGCTCAAAGGGGATTACATGATTTCGTTGGCGATATTCTCTCCTAAATAATCGGATACTCAGGAGATTGTGTGAGTTAAATTCGGGATCTACAAAGATCTTTATAGTAATATTACATTGTATGCGGAACCATCGACCAGACTGGTTGCAGGTAAGACTGGGATGCTTACTGCTTCTAATACGTCTTCTGGTCGATACACTAGCAGAGCTCTTCCAGGTGTCAGCCACGTGTCCAGGGATTACTTGCCACATCATCAATCCCAATTTTTTGGATAACACCCTCAATTACAAACTAGACAAAATGTAACATTTGATTCTCCCTAGAAGACAAATTCTTAGTATTAATACTAAGAACTCTTGCTTTAACAGAAAACTTGATCAACGAATCAAGTTGAGTAACAGTGTTACAACTAAACTCAAAACAACACTTGTTTCGATTGGACTAGATAAAATATATTGTGGCAGCTAGAGCCGCTGTCACCAGGCGAGACAACCATCCTCTTCTACCTCAAGCCAACCAAGAACACCAATCCTCATATTTCTCAGGCGAAATAAGTTTTCCCAACCAACCATAGACAGACTGTAACACTCTCTTGGAGAAAAAACAATCAAAATATAGGTGAGAATGACTTTCAACCTCTACAGCACAGACCGGACAGACCAAACAGGGAATAGCAAGATGGTGAGAGTGAAGCAAATCCCTTGTGAGCAGTTTCTAATTTATAGCTTGCCACAAGATAAATCTGTGCTTGGGAATTGAATGGCTGGACCAAACAGATTTCATATAACGAACTGGCTCACTTGGTAGGGTCGAATAATAAAGTCTCCCCAGCTGAAGTTTACCATGCACTACAGCAGACTCCAAAATTGAAAGGGACAAAGACTTGCTGAGTTTGATCAACTTTCTCCAATACCAGCTAGTATCATGCTGCAAAACGTAATCCCAAAACTGACTCCCTTTTAAGTAGATACAATTGACCCATTTTACCCAAAGTAAATCCTGTTTAGAAGAGAGAGCCCAAATAAATTTTGCAAGCAGCGTTTTTTTCCAGATAGGCCCCTCTTTAAAATCCAAATCACCATAACTTTTTGGATGGCTAACTTGCTCCCAAGAGGTAAGATGAAATTTACTTCGGGAACCCTTTTCTCCCCAAACAAAGTTCCTACAGAGACGATCAATGTCTCTAATAACACCTTGAGGTAACAAGAAAATACTCATCCAATAATTTCGAATCCCCATCAGAACTGAGTGAACTAATTGAACCCGACCTGCATAAGATAGATGTCTACTAGCCCAGACGTGCAGCCTCAATATGATCTTCTTGAGAATAAGGTCACAATCAGTAGTCTTCCATTTTTTTGGTCTCAAAGGCACTCCTAGATAAGTCAGAGGGAAGAATCCTTCAACCAGTTGAGAAAATTTTAAAAGAGAGTCTTTAACAGTATCAGGAACTCCTCCAAAGTAAATACAAGACTTATTATTATTGTTTACCAAACCCGAGGATGAAGAAAAAACCTCAAAATTTCTTTGAATGATCTAAACAGAATTAATATTAGCTTTGCAAAACAGTAACAAATCATCAGCAAAACAAAGACTAATAAGGTTTAGAGATTTGCATAAAGGGTGGAATTTGAAATCTTTCTCCTTGGAAGCTTTAATCAATAAACGGGTAAGGTACTCCATCACTATAACAAAGAGCATTGGGGAGATAGGGTCACCTTGTTGAAGCCCTTTACCACCCTAAAAATTACCTTCAATGCAACCATTCATCACAAAATAGTAGGAAGTTCCTCATAAACAGACCATGATCCATCTGATAAACCGACCAAAAAAACAAAGAGCTTTCAATAGGTTCTCCAAGAAGTCCCAATCTATGGAGTCATAAGCTTTACTAATATCATTCTTCATCAAGCACCGAGGAGAGCTATGCTTCCTATTGTAACCCTTTATCAAGTCTTAGAGAACGAGAACATTGTAAGCAAGTGACATGTGTTTTATAAAAGCTCCCTGATTTTGATTGATCAGAGAAGGGAGAACAGAAGCAAGCCTACAACAAAGCATTTTAGAAATACATTTGTAAATAGTTATACATCAAGCTATAGGTCTGTAATCAAGTGCATTAACCAGATGATCAACCTTAGGAATGAGAGCTAGGATAGTATCGTTAAAAAATTTAGGAATATACCCGGAATAAAAAAACTCAAGCACTGCCAGGGACACCTCCTTACCTATATCCTTCCATAGAGCTTTGAAGAATCCAGCTCCAAAGCCATCAAGACCAGGGCTCTTTATAGACTGACTACTAAATAGAGAATTTTTAACATCTTGAATGGAAAAAGGTTTGATTAAATCCAATTGGGCATTAAGATTAAAAATCGGACCAAGAGCTATTGAGTGAGGATCAATATAACCTGAAGCTTTACTGGAACTGCCCAAGAACTTCTTAAAATGCTATAAAAAATGATTAACAACCTTATGATGATCATCCTCAACCTGACCTCCAGCATCTATAAAACACACAATCCTATTAGCTATTTTCCTTTTCTTCAAACTAGCATGAAAAAAAGAGGAATTTTCATCACCAAAACGAAGCCAATCAATTTTACTCTTTTGAGAAAGATAACTGGCATAGAGTTTTTCTTGCCTCTTAAACTCTAGAAAAGCTTCTCTTTCTTCAGTACACAAACAATTGTTATTCAGGTCATTGAAGAGATTAGATTTGGCCTGTTGAAATAAAGCTTTACTTTTCTCATAGTTATAGACCACAACCCCCATAACCCTCCAATTGAATTTCTTCAATGCATGTTTGAGACGAATAAGCTTCCAACAACCTGCTCCAAGCCACAGCCTTCTATTTTCATTGGTTTAGACCAGTTGTCCAAAACAGTTGTCCTGAACCTAGGATGATATGCCCACATATTATAGAATCGAAACGGTTGCACCCCTACATTTTTAACTGCTATTTTCTTGAGCAGAATAACACAATGGTCTGAGATCACCTCCCAGGAGAAACAGCCATAACAATAGGAAAAGAGTCCAACCAGTCCTCATTAGAGAATACCCTATCCAACTTAGAGTATATTCGGTTCCCCCCTTCCTGATTGTTAGACCACGTATAGTAAGATCCCATTATCTTCACTTCATCCACCAATCCAAGACTAAGCCACTGCCTAGCATCCTCTAATTCTTTCACTGAAATTGGCCTCCCACCCATTCTGTCGCTAGGGTCAAAAACAGCATTAAAATCACCTAATAGAACCCAAGGTTTGACAAGGAAGAACAAATGAGCCAAATCATACCAAAGAGACGTCCTAACCTCCAACATATTAGAACCATACACAACAGTAAGACAAAAATATTGTTTACTATTACATATTCGAACTCGACAATGTAAAAATTGGTCACTTTCTTGAATAGCTTCAATACGAATCCAACTAGCCTTCCAAATCAATAAATTATAAATTTGGTTGAGTTTTATTATTATAAAAATTATGAATTTTTTTAGGAATCTAATTTAGACATGTATAAAGATCTCTCTAAAATTTTAGAAAGAACTGGGCTACATTATAAGAGAAATAAATTTTCAAATTTACCATAAAAACTGGGAAAAACTTAAGGGCAGCACGCACTGCCCAGATTGCTTTAAAAATTCGAATGGGTTTTGCCATCCCAAAAATTATAAAATTTTGAAGGGAATTATTTAAGATGTGTACAAGGACTTTTGTAAAATTTGAGGGAAAAATGTGTTACAGGTTTAGAGAAATAACTTTTCTAAGGCTGCCCTAAAAATTGAAAGGTAGCAATTTCAAACCTTAACGAAAAGTTAATTTTTACCATTTTATAAGTTAAGGGTCCAATCACCCTTCTTTTTTTTTTTAAAAAAAAAAACAAGATAAAGAGAGATCCTAGGTTATGGGTAAGAATTGGTAGGAATGGGAGTTTGGGTTTTGTAGAACCTTTAAGAGAGCGATATCCCATTGTTAAATATTATTTTGAAATGGATCAATAAGCGGTATTTTGGTAAATGATAAAAACAGTAAATTTTCATAAGAAGATGACAAGTTGGTATTTTCTAAAGATATGAGTTGAGTATAACTCTTTTTTCCTAAAACCAAAATACAAGTTATCCGATAAGTTAGTTCTACATTTAAAGAATATTAAAATGCATGGCGGTAAGCGTGTTGCGACGAGACCGATTTTCCTTTGATACCGTTAGGACTGAAATGAATTATGACCTTGTACACTGTGAAGTGTATAAGAGACTATGGTATAGAGTTCCTAAGAATTTATTTCATGTAGCTATTGTGGAATATTAACTATAAGAATATGTCATAGTTTAATCTGAGTCACTGTGTGGTTTCACTACAGTGTTATCTAAGCGTGAAGGCTCGCTTCTAGATAGAAGGTTTCCACAAGAAAGCGCTAAGGAATCTGGGAAAGAAAAGTTATGATATGTTTGGCTACAACACGTTAATGACTAGTTTAGATAACTGAGTTATTAGTTAATAATTCGAACTAGTCCTAGAAGGTTTACTGAAGACCGTGGTCCTAGAGAATTCGCATACTCATGACTAAGGTAAGCAGTCCAGCTAACTACCGTAACAACGATGAACTTCGGCTAGCCTCCTGGGAACTATGTGAGAAACCAATTCGCCACTGATACCTGTGTGGCTAAGTCAGTTTTCCATCGCGATATGTAAGAAGTCCAATTCACCACCGATGCATGTATGGCTAAAGTTAGTTGGCGATCGCGATATGTAAGAAGTCTGGTTTGCTACCAATGCATGTGTGGCTAAGTCGGTTGGCCATCGTGATATGTATGAAGTCTGGTTCACCACCGATGTCTGTGTGGCTAAAGTCGGTTGTCCATCGCGATATGCAAGAAGTCCAGTGTAACACCCACGACATAAGAGTCCGGTTAAACTCTGTGACACGTAAGTAAGTTAATTCAATAATAAAATCTCTATGGCTAAGAAAGTATGCTGAATTCCTCTAGGAGTCTGGGTAACAAGTGTAACTATTTACTCTCGTCGACATAATGGTGAGATATGCTAAGATATGTTGAGTTATGTTAAGCTATGTTGAAGGTTCCCTTGGAACCCTAAGTAAGTATGTATGATATGATTGTTTGATATGATACAAATGACTAAGTAAGTAAGTATGATATGATATGAATGACTAAGTAAGTATGTATGTTATGATACGATTTAGTAAGTAAGTATGTATGTTACCAGTTAAGACTGCATGTATGCTCTGGGAATTTCTGAGTGCAGGTGTACCTTCAGGTGATAAATTTTTGTTATGAGGCATGGTCATAAGTTTTCTAGGACGTTCGCATGCTCTTAAATTGTATGTTAGGTTTCAGTTTCATCAGACTCCTATTCTTGGTTGATTATCTCCCTAGTTACAGTTAGTTTAGTTCTTGCTCTATTTATGTGGTTATGAATGTTGAGTTATTCTTACTAAGCATTTTGCTTACCTAGTTGTTTCGTGTTGTAGGTAAGCTCAAAGGCAAAGTGGATCAATGAGTGCTGAAGTTTATCTGCGAGGATATACATGTGGACTGACCCTTTGGGAATTTGCGTTTTGGGGATTAGAACCCATATGATAACTAATACTTTATTTTGGACTCATTGAATGTTTTAAAATTTTGAGACTGTAATTCCCTTTTCAGTGTGCGCATACTTCTGAACTATTGTATGTTTTGAAAAGTTTTTTTTATATGGATTTTTGGTTACCTTATTTTAGAAAATGGTTATGTTTTCCGCAAATTATGTTAAGATATTTTACGGGACGTAACAGTTGGTATCAGAGCACCGGGCTAAACCAGTTCTGTAGACAAACCCACATGTACATTCTGCAAGATGGACCGACACTCACTGTAAGTACTGTCTTTTCTTATCTATTTCATTTACTTTCTTTTATTTACCTCAATCCTTTAAATTTTAGGTTATGGTTAATATACCTGAGATAGATGACCATATGATAGAGAACCTACCCATGATCCCTACACCTAGGGTTGACTATTATAGGTTATTTCACAACGAGAATCCTCAAGGCTTCGAGTACGATCAACAACATCAGCTTGTCATTTAACAATGGACGCATTACATGACAGAAGTATTTGATAGGGCCAACACACCCAAGCGACATAGAGTGCGATATGCCGTCACTTGTCTGGAAGGCTCGGCGTGGATATG
This sequence comes from Humulus lupulus, assembly GCF_963169125.1. Lineage (NCBI taxonomy): Eukaryota > Viridiplantae > Streptophyta > Magnoliopsida > Rosales > Cannabaceae > Humulus > Humulus lupulus. Next base: position 148,118,201 of record NC_084796.1, read on the forward strand.
GTTTCATCGCAGACGTTGGTAGCTAGTTCATGACACTTGGGATGAATTCTGTATGGAGATCGAGCTAGTGTTTGGGCCATGGATTGGCCTATCTTCGTGGATGATAGCATACCTCGAGGCAAGGCGGTAGAACAAGAAGAATATCACGAGGAGGATTCAGATGGGGACATGCATGTCGATTAGGATAGTGATTGTCTGTTCTATTATCTTTTGTGAAAAACACTATGGTTTCAAATTTCACTGTTTTGTATCAATTCTGATTAAGGGTCCTATGATAGATACCTTGAACCCCGACTAGGGTTAGATTCCCTTCCTATTTACTTTTGTAAACCCTTTCATACTTTGCGTTGACTGTTATGATAAGGTTTAATATGTTTAAATGAAATCCTTTGTCTAAAGGCTGAGTTCTATGATTGGTTGTTAATCACTTGTGTAAAGACTAGCATGCATATGCTGCTGCTACTAGTTTGTTACTTATAGAAATCTCTCGTCATTGTCTATATACGTAGGAACTCTTCATGGCTCCTAATACCATAGTTAGGGCAGGCCATCAAGCTGATAATGCACAGGTTCTAGTGGAGCAATCGGCTACGAACGCACAAGTTTCAGCATGCCAAGGCCAAACTCAAGGTAGAGGCAGAGGTCGAGGCTGAGTGAAGGGCCAAGGTCGAGTTCAGGGGACAACTCAAGGACCAGACCTTGCTGATCAGATGGAGGAGCTCCATAGAAATATGGAAGCTCAGAATGCCCGCATCGAGCAGGTCCATAAGAGGTAGGTAGACTCTGCTACCCGCCAAACAAAGATGTTTCAGACATTACTCCAACGCCTCCTAGCAGCACCGGCTAACAATCAGAACGAACCAGAAGTGTAGCTGTGGCTGAAGTAGTGCCCCAGGATCCACCGGCTGGTGGGACGGGGAATGAACCACAGGTGGAGGCACTAAGGGTGGCCCAACAGAATCCCATCTCTTAACGGTTTGGTCGCCAGAACCCACCCACCTATGACGGTCTCGCTGACCCAGTGGTGGTAGAAGAATGGATTAGGATACTAGAAAGGATCTTCGATTTCGTCGGAACTACTGAGCATGGAAAGGTGGTTTGTGCAATTTATATGTTGAGAAAAGATGGCTGCATCTGGTGGGATGTTGCAAAGAAGGTTCATAATGTGGCCGATATGAAATGACCAGAATTCCTAGTCTTGTTCAACTTTAAATATTACAGCCGTACCATGATTGACCATAAGGTGGTAAAGAGGCCCTCTCTGTCTGGAGGGTGCGCCGCGGCATAGCAGGGGAGGGCCGCGGCCCTTAAGGAAATTTTGGCCAGAATAGTGTTTTTAGCTTGGGGATTCAAGCCTAAGGCCTCGGGGTTGAACCTACTACCCGATTGAGTAGTGTTTGAGGTCCCGGAGGTTAGGTTTTGGTTTGGGAACCTTTTATTATTCATTTTATTGATGGAATCCCATAATTTGTTATGACTAGGTGACCATTAAAGGACCAAAGGACTTATCGTTCTCAAAGGTCGTTTCTTTTGTTAATTCTTGCTCGAACCCAAGGTAAGAAAACTGCACCCCATATGTGACATGCATGGCTGTGATTGATGCATGTTGGATATTGATTGTGAACATTGATAGCATAATGAATGCTTGGCAATATTGCCCATTTGCATATGGTTATTATTGAGGCATGCTGGATGATTAGGTGTGATGCATGTGATGCACAAGAAACATGTGATTAGGGCATGCCATGAATGATGAATATGAGATTGGTCAGAGCTTGAGTCTCTGAGTTTGTGCATGATCATAACTATGCCAGCCACTGTTTAGTAAGCATGCTGAATGCCCTGTTCTTGGATAATTGGCATATGATACACATTGATAGCATTGCTTACTTGTGCATGGTACTGACTAATTAGTCAGGTTTGGCAAAGGTGCTAGTATCAACTGTGAAGCTGTGACTCATTAGTCAGGTTCGGCAGTGGTACTGGGCACTGGTCACACAGGGCTGACTCGTTAGTCAGAATTGGCAAAGGTGTTAGTATCAACTATGAAGCTGTGACTCATTAGTCAGGTTCGGCAGTGGTACTGGGCACTGGTCACATCGTGCTAACTCACTAGTCATGACAAACCTAGTGTGTTTAGTGCAAGCTATGTCGATTGGACCTAATCGACCCTCTGCATTGGATGACTCAAAGAGCATTAATGCAGGACCGACCTCAAGTTCGATGAATATAAACAAGCTTTTATCTAGCCAAGGGCTAGTCATTAGAGCCATTGCAGGAAAGCCTAGGTAACGGTCTTGTTACACGGCTATGGGCACTGGGTCCCTAGTGACTTGGTTGTCAGTCACTCAGTATGGTTTACCAGGACCTCAAAGTGATATTCACTCATCTGATAAGAGCTATGAGCTCTGTATGATCATTTTGATCATCATATGCATGGCTTTGGGCACTGAGGCCCCAGTGACTTGCTTGTTGGTCACTCAGTATGGTTTACCAGAACCTGTTGAAGGTTAGAGGCTTACCCAATAGCCACCCTTCCACTTGAATTAGTGACTCGCTTGTCGGTCACTCAGCATGGTTTATCGGAACCTCAAGTGTTGCGACACTCATCTGGTTAGGATTGACTTGATTGTCCTCCAATCAGAAGGCCAGGACTTCTTATCTTGGATACCCCAGCATCTGTTTGAATTCATTTGCATGCTGAATAGAGCTATGATTGCTAGGCATGCCAGATATGATTTGATATCATGATATGACTGTTTATGAGCATATGAGATTTCTTGCTGGGCTTCGGCTCACGGGTGCTTTGTGATGCAGGTAAAGGCAAAAGGAAGCTGGACCATCCTTGAGTTGGAGAGCTTAGGTGATGACGTGTACATATGCAGCTGCTCGACCAATACTTGGGCGAGGTTTAAAAGTGGAACTAGGGTTGAACCCTGTTTTGCCGCTTAGAACGGCCTGTTGTAAACACTTTCTTGTAATAAACTCTGAAATTATATTTTTGGGATCCCAATGTATACAGTAAACGTTCTAGTGAAACGTTACGTCTTAACCAAAGTTTTTAACCCCTAAACGGCTAGTCATACTTAGTTACACGTTTATGGCCAAACGACTCGATTAGCGAGTTTAGCACTGTTTGAATTGTGCACTGTAGCAGTCCCTGGAGTTGGGGCGTTACAGGTATATGAGAGGAATTCAAGGGGAGATCGGAAAACCCGTGGACACTGGGAAAACAAGCCCGGAAACATATGCAGAATCAGTGGAGCGAGCGCTTCTCCAAGAGTCATGGTCTAAACTAGAAAGGAAGGAATCTCAAAAGTTTGAAGAAAGAAAGTTTACCTTTGGCAATCCAGGTCAGACCCAAGCTAACTGGAATGGCTCCAAGGGAAGGATTTTCTCTAGGACCAACCGTAATAAAGGGAATTTTGGAACCCGAGGAGGCTCAAGGCTAAGTAGCAATGGGAATAACAAGAGAAAAGGGGGACCGTCTAACAGTCGGATCGGGGGTTCCAACAATCAACCCAGGCACTAATTCGAGTACTGGCATATTTGTGATAAGTGTGGCCATCGACATCTGGGTGAGTGCAAGGAGAGGGCATGCTATGGCTGCAGAAAACTAGGGCACCTCGCTAAGAATTGCCCAAGTCCGAACTGGAAGGGTGACAACAACTAACAAATGCAAATAGGAGCTCCGCCATGGGTCTATGCTCTTACCCAAGGCAACAAAGAAGTCGGACCATCTGAGATGGTGTTAGGTCATATCTCTATTGTCCAAACCTCAGCATATGCATAGGACATTGGTGCATCGCATTCTTTTGTAGCTGCCTCTTTTGTTGAAAAATTGAATATAATGCCTGAACCTATGCCTAGTGTCTGTGGGGTGTCTTTGCCTTCAGGGGAAGATATGTTGGTGTGGTCATGGGTAAGAGTCATACAAGTTTGAGTAGAGGGATGAGAATTGACAGTAGACTTGCTGATTTTGGACGTACACGAATATGATTTAATATTAGGGATGGACTGGTTATCTAAGTTGTTGTGAATTGTGCCCTGAAAGAATATGTAGTAGACATTGTTTTAAGAAATAAATAAATAAATTGAATTTTCTATGTATATATTTTATGGACTATATTATTCATTGATAATATTAAGTAAATATCGGAAAAATTCCTAAGTTCATATATGTGATCTCAACCAAGTATTGGTATGTGAAGATTGTGTTTGAGATAAATGAACTTGAATAGTTTGCATTAAAATAAAGTTATGGAATCTTTAGATTAATTACTGCAAGCATGGTCCACTAGTATTATGAATACATGTGATCTAGATCCGGATTACTAGTGTAGTAGGACACTTTAGTGGAGATACTTTATATATTAGAGAATATATAGAACTTGACTAGATATGTTTATTAATACTTAGTTAAAAACCATTTCGAAGTATTAATTAAATATATCAATTGATGATCATATACAAATAGATCTTAATCTTGAAGTTACTATGAACTCTTGTTTATGTCATATGAGTTCTTTGATTCGCTCGTTAGGGTCTGCCAGAATGATCAGGCTAGAGACTTTTGTTTTGGGAACTCAACAATGTAAACAGTTGGGGACATAGTATACAAATATGGAATCTATACCTTCTCATAAGAGATTGAATGATGGTTCTCTTAAGGGTTGACTTTTGGGACTGAAAGGTTATTTAGCTCTAATTCATAATTTAGTTATGAATTAACATTCACTAGTAAAGTCAATGGTACTTAAGGAAAAAAGATATAATTAAAAGGGTAAAACGGTAATTTTATTCCCGATTAATTATGAACCATTATTAGAGGGTTAATTTGTATGTAATGATTATATCAATGGACTCTTTATTTTATAAAGTACTAAGTAAATGAAATGTCTATAATTACAAGAGTGTAGTCTCATATTTATAGTGGAGTAATCATGAGAATAATAAATTAAGATTATTCAATTACAGAGTTTAATTAATAATCTCAGATTTATTGGAGCTTTGAATTATAGGTCCATAGGTCCCCACAGCGGCTCTATCAACACTATTCAAGGCAAGAGTTGATATAAAGGGAAAAATGGTTGAAAGACATATTTAAGAAGAAATTTGTTCTTCGGGCCACATATGCAATTATGTAATCATAGTGATTAATTAATTAATTACAAATTAGTTGTAATTAACAAAATTAATTAATATTTAATTATTATGTAATTTTAAAAATCATATTAAGTAATGAAATATATTTTCGAAATTATATTAAATAATTAATTAATTATAATTTTTGAAATTATAATAAATTATGTTGTATCATAATTTTAGCTCATGTTCATTCACTCAGCTCGGGTACAGTTGGCAAATAAATATACGAGGAAATAACCAAGGGAATGATATCTGCTTATTATCCACGTGGACAGCTCGGGTTTCACGTGGTCATACATGGTGTTAGACGTCATGGGTTTAACCCGAGCTAAGAATGCAATGGCTATGAAGCGCGAGCTCAGAATATTAAAGTAGTTGTCGAAGCATGAGCTTGGAGGAGATACCCATCTCATGGTAATTCTAGATGTTGACCCTTGAATTGGTCAACGATACGGAGTTAGATAAATGATATAAAGTAAGATGAAAATGAGAAGAACTCGAGACGAAAAGATAAATGACACAAACAATTTATAGTGGTTTGGCCCTAATAGAATGGTAACAACCTACATCAACTTAGTGTTCTTATTGATGTAGTATTCCAAAAACAGTGATCAATGAACTAGGGTTCACGAGTTTCACTAAATCTCAGATAAATACAATTGTGATGGATAACAACACTCTTTTTCTCTCTTAGAATCTCTCAGCTCAAGCGTTCTCAAGCTAAATGTTATAAAGTCAAAAGATCCCCTCTCTTGAGCCTTTTCATTCTTATTTATAGGCTCAAGGAGGTCTACATGGGCCAATGGGCCTTAATCACACTTAATACATGCGTATCTAAAAAATAATGAAAATTACAATTGATACATAATTACAAGATTGCATATCTGAAGGAAATAACTGAGTATATGCGACCAGGCTGGTTGCCCATAATTATGATACTTGATAAGCCAATGATCTCCTGATTGATAGCCGAGCAAGATACACTAACTTAAAATTTCCACGTGCATCCCACGTGTAGATCAATCCTGCCATGTCATTAGGTAGTCCGTTTTTGGGTAAAATTTTTCCCCTAAGTTTATTTTACTGTGACCAGCATAAAGTAAACTTAAACGATTGACCTTCCACGTGACCTGTCAGACCTGTCAGAGCCGTCAATGCCTTTTCGAAAAAGGTAACCAATCATGTCATTGTAGTTTCCCAAAAAGAAATTTGACAGCTATCACACTTTTCCATGCCTCAAAAAATCATCCCCCATCATTACCTTATTAACCGAGCCTCGACCAATATAAATAACCCCTCAGTTTCATTTTATACTTTTTACTCTCCCTTTTTCCCTCAAGAACGTTGAAGAACGAAGCACGAAGAACCCAAAAAACTCAGACAAATTTGATGATACATGGAGCATCTGTCCAGCCACTCGAATCAACGTTCGTGAATTTGTATCAATTTTTATCCAAGTAAGTTTCTTGAACTTCTTTGTTTCTAAGATCCCATACAATAGTTATCCCTTGAGTTTTCTGACTTGTTGGTATCTTAGTTTCTGACTCTTTTTGAAAAAATGATTTGGGGTAATCGGGCTAGTAGGTATTAAGATGATAGGACAAGGAAAAAACACTAAATGAGGCTTAGAAATTGGTTTGGGAGTTAGGATTACTAATTTAAGGCGCAAAATCGAAGTAAAAATTCGATTTTTAAGCACTGGGAAAAAACAGGGTTTTTCCCGCCATTTTTCAGAGTCGAAAAGTTTTCCTTGAAAAACTTTTCACTTCTGCTTTTTAATCCATTTTCCAAACTATTCGCATACTATTTAGTGTTTACGTTAGAATGTTGTTGGTCGTATAAAAACTTAACTTTTATACACGGGCAATGTTATCCCAACATCTCCACTCATTTTTCCTATTGGTCGTAGATTCTCATCTCCCCTTCTTTCACAGATTTTCATGCACGATCCGTGGGGAGATGAGAGGCCGATCGACGATGACTTGCACACACTATTGCTCAAAGATCAAGAATAGCTGTCATTGCAATTCTCGGAAATTCCTTCTTCTCAACACAACCCCACATATAGACCTCCGACCAGCCCAACAAATATGGGTCGTGTAAAGTCTGTTACTCAAAGGAAGAAGACAACAAACCAGCCTTCCGCTAATTAACCTGCCCTTCGGGCTGAAACTCCTCTGACCAACCCTCAACCTGTAAATACTTCGTTGTCATAATTTCAAACCAAAGCCCGACCTCTCGATGTCCTTAGACCAGAGGTCGAATGGTATGTAGCACCTCCTAGCATCATTACAGCTAGGAAATTATCTCAAGAAGTACGACCTTCCTGGGATAACCCTCATCAAGCCTTCACCTAACCAGCGGGCAAACTTGCCTGGAGGCAACTTCAGCGCCTGGTCAAGGTATCACATCGAGGCAGGGGCAACCTTGCCTCTGCATCCGTTCTTCCAGGGGGTGGCCAACTATTTCAACGTCGCCCCTTTCCAAATCACTCCCAATGGAAATAGGGTACTTTCTGCCCTTTATATCCTCTACAACCATAAAAAGTGACCCATTCCTACACCACATGAAATCAATTATTTGCTTGATCTCAAATCTAACCCTAACCACAACAACATAGGGTTTTTCCATTATCACCAGGAATCTACTCTCACCTTCTTGAGTGATATTACCCACAAGTCCAACAAAGGGAAGTACTTCCAGGAATACTTTTTAACACCAGACCTAGTCGCCAACAACCTGGCCTTCATTGAAGGAGGTAAACCATTTACTTACTGATCGTTCGATTTCTTTTAGCTTTTCTATACATTCTTTAGAACTTCGGTGTCATTCAAGTCTATGGCATCGACCGGTCCCCACTCCAGAAATGGAGATACGATCAGCGGCCTTGGCCAGCATGACAAACATTGAAAAGACTGTCAAAGAGTTTGTCACGCAGAATAATCTAAGGCTGGTCGGCCTTCTTGCACCTCACTAGGATGTGAGAGAATCGACCGCGGGAAGTGCTACCGGGGGAGAAGTTCCCGAGCAGCACCTAGATGTGTCACAACCCCCGAGGAGGAGGGCTACTGGAGTGACCATCAGGGAACCTTCCAGCATTCTGCGAGCAGATGCTGTCCCTGCCCAACATGGGAAAGGCAAGCAGAAACTTCCTGCACACCCCGAACCCATACTTGAGTCCTCGGATGAGAAGGGTACTGACTTCTCACTCTTAGACTGTTTGCCCATTCCCTGTCATTTATTTGACGGGGACAGAAACTTTACATACGCGACTAATTTAAATTCAGACTTCTTAAGGGCAAAGAGTGAGTGTAGCAGTAGTACAATAGATAATGTAATGACTAGTAGTTGTAGCTCGGGTATTTTACTTATAATTTCTTTTCTCTCCTTTTCCTTGTCTTTTTTGCATAGCAACATGCCTTGACTGATCGTATGCTTCTTTTCAGTAGACATGCCTACCGAGAAGACGTTCGATTTGTACACTAATCCCACTACCACAACTCTTTCGAATAGGAAAAAATCAAACCGGCGCCAGCCCGGAGAAGGCTGCAAGGACCCTTCCGCAAAAAGGGCTCGGACGGAGGACCCTCTTGTACCAACTCCCTCAAAAGAGATGACTCCTCCTCCAAGTCCTGTCGACCAGGATCCTCCAGCTCTCGTCGACTAGAATCCTCCAGCTCCCGCCGACCCAAGTCCTCTTGCCCAGCCAGATAAAACTCTGGTCGAGGTTATGTTGAACTCTCCCTGCACTTCGGCCAGCGACAGGCTGAAGAAACTGTCCAGACACCGTGCGCAGTTTGGAATCCTTCAGCAGCGCTCCCACCATGCCAGTCGACCACCTCATTAGTCACGCGCTGATCGAACTACTCATTGTAAGTCACTGTTTTCACTGTGGTTTGATTGCTTATCTCTTTGATTAATACTAACAACTTTTTTATTTTTTTCTCTGATTGCAGGGGATTCTGACCGTGAGTACTGTTTGGCGCCGCTCGGAGGAGATGGTCGCCAAGCATGCTAAAGAGATCAATGCGGCCGAGGAAAGGCTCACTGAGCAACCAAAGGTGATGGAGGCCAAGCATGCTAAGGAGTTGCGAGCAGCTGAGGTTAAGATTGCCAAGCTCGAGGAGGAACTGAAGAAGAAGGAGGAGTCAGTTGCCAGAATCACTACCTCCAAGGAGAGGTATAAGGAGGCCTCGTTGGTAAACTATCGAGAAGCCAACAAACTTCAAACAGAGCTGGAGATCAGCAGTAAAGAAACTGCTGACCTTGAGAAGACCAACACCCGCAACCTAGAGAAGTATGAGGGAGCGACGTTCCAATGCTTCTATATGTTTTGGAAAAGCAACCCCAAGGCGGACTTTACCTATCTACAAGACCATATAAGGCAGGCTGAGCTGGCGAAGTGTCGTAATCGCTTGGAAGAGGAGGAGAAGGTTCAGGGATCCCCTGAGATATCTTTGGAAATAGGCATTGAGGGTGTCAATGAAGATGTTGGGGCCACAGTCGACCAACAGCCACAAGAGCCTCAGCAGGATCCTTCTACAGCTTCATAATAATTTTTTTTATTTTAATTTGTAACTTAGGACACACGAACTATGGTTCGTGATGCCAAGACAATTTATTTTATTGCTGCACGGGCAGCTTTTCCTTTTAATTGACAATTACATTCGAGCAGAAACAACTCGCAGTGTAAAGGATTTTACTTTCGATATTATAATATTTGCAATTTATTATAACATCTGTTCACATGACCGAACTTATCATAACACTTTGTTTTGATTTAACAAAATTTAAACAAAATTTTGAAAAATACTCTAAGTACCATAGCATGCTTTCCCTTATTTTGCTCGTGTGTTTACATATACTTGTTGATATGCTTTGCTTACTTAGTACCTTTATGCCCCCCCAAGTGATTGAGGAGCTTAAGGTCCTCAGTTACTTGCCTTGACCAAGACCTGTTCGAACATTACTACTCGTAATAAATACTTATAAAGATGATAATAGAGAAAAAAAACACACGTAATGAGCAAATACTTGTAATAAATACAATAATTGGCAAGAATAACTAGCTGCACATAGTTCCTTTTATATCTCATAATAAATGGACAATCGTGTCTGTATAAGTGATCAAAAATTTGATCTTACACTTATAAGCGATTAGTCATATAGCTGACTAACCCTTGTTCATAAACTTCTAAAAAGTGAAATTAATACAAGCCAATTCTTTAAAATGAATTGTTTATTGATATTACTTGCGCATGTGTTCTCCATTCCAATAACGAGGAATGAGATATCCATTTAAGAGAGCAAGTTTATAGGTGCCTGGTTGAAGGACTTCTTCAATTTGGTATGACCCTTCCCAGTTAGGTCCAAGCACTCCAGCAACTTGATCGCGGTTGTTGAGGAAAACTCTTCTAAGTACCAAATCCCCCACATTAAACTTTCTTTCGCGTAGTTTAGAGTTGAAATACCGAGCGACCTTTTGCTAGTAAGCTGCTACTCAGAGTTGAGATTGTTCACGCCTTTCATCGACCAAATCCAGAGATTCCATCAATAACTGACTATTAACGTCTTGATCGTATGCCAACCTTTGATGTGACAATAGATCTAATTCAACAGGCAACATAGCTTCATACCCATAGGCCAAGGAAAATGGAGTATGGCCTGTTGTTGTTCGGTGGGATGTTCTATACAACCAAAGGACTTCAGGTAACTGTTCTAGCCATGCCCCCTTCGCTTCTTCGATCCTTTTCTTTATAGTATCCTTCAGCGTCTTATTGACAACCTCAACTTGTCCATTTGCCTGTGGATGAGCTACTAAAGAAATACTCTTTATAATCCCGTGGATGTCGCAAAAATCTATAAACAGATCACTGTCAAACTATGTGCCATTATCTGAGACAATCTTCCTTGGAAACCCATAGCGACACACGATGTTTTTGACCACAAAATCTAGAACTTTCTTGGTCGTTATTGTTGTAAGTGGCTCAGCTTCGACCCACTTCGTGAAGTAGTCAACAGCAACTACAACATAATTGATGTTGCCTTTTCCCGTGGGCAAAGACTCAATTAAGTCTTTTCCCCATACTGCGAATGGCCATGTGCTTTGCATCTGTTTTAGCACATTAGGGGCTGCTCGTGGTATCATGGACAATCTTTGACACTTGTCGCACTTTTGAAAAAAATCAACAGAGTCTTCATTCATCGTTGGCCAGAAGTATCCTTGCCTTAGGATCTTTTTGGATAAACTCTGCCCCCCCCAGCATGATCCCCGCAGGAACCTTCATGGACTTCTCTCATTAATTCTTTGGCTTTTTCCTTTCAAACACACCTTAGGAGTGGCATTGAGTAGCCCCTTCTGTATAAAACTTCATCGACCAGGATAAACCTAGCTGACAGCCTCATGAGGGCTCTTGCTTTTTTTCTGTCCGTCAGCAGTACTCCATTCTTCAAGTACTCAATGAAGGGTGCCATCCATGTGTTTGTTGCTTGGATTACCAGGGAGGACTCTTCTACTTGGATGCTCAGTGCGGACAATCGTTCAACAGGCACTATATTTAAGGTGTCAACATCCTTTGCACTTTCTAACTGATTTGATTGGATCCAGAATATGCATCCATGAATGAGAGAATCTCATGCCCTGAAGTAGAATCGACTAGCTGGTAGATCCTTGAGAGTGGGAAACAATCCTTTGGGCAAGCTTTATTGAGGTCTGTGAAATCCACGCATGTTCTCCATTTGCCATTTGGCTGAGGAACCAGTACTGGATTAGAGACCCACGAAGGATAAAACACTACCCTGATGAATCTGTTCTCCTTTAGCTTCTCGACTTCTTCTTTTAATGCTTTTGATCTATCTTTGTCGAGCAGCCTCCTTGTCTGTTGCACTGGTGAAAAACTTTTATCTATGTTCAAGACATGGTTGATAACTGCTGGGTCAATCCAAACCATATCTTTGTGTGACCAGGCAAAGACCTCCTGGTTTTTCTTCAAAAATTCCACGAGTTTTTATTTTGTTGTTGTCTCTAAGTTTTTACCGACTTTCACAACCCTGGTTGGATCTGACTCATCGAGTTGGAACTCCTTAAGGTCCTCGACTGGTCCTACATCTTCCTCAAAATCCCCAAAGCGAGGATCTAAATCCCTATCCTCACTTTGGGCAACACCCTATTTGGCGATGTGCTCACCTGATTGGGCTTGTATCTCATTGGCCAATTGCAACCCTTTTCCGGATCCTTCCCTCGATCCACCCTTTTTTGCTTTAGTAATCGAGGAATTGTATCCCCGCGTCAGTTGGAAACTTCATGGCAAGGTGACAGACCGAGGTTACGGCTCGCAGGTCGACTAGAATAGGCCTTCCAATCACAACATTATATGCAGAAGGACAATCAAACACTATAAAAGTAGTGAGTAATGTCCTGTTTGTAGGTGCAGTTCTTTTTGTGACCGGAAGCCTGATCGACCCTGTTGGCGCGAGCCCTTCACCAGAAAAACCATAAATGGTTTGGTTGCATGGCTCCAAATCCTTCATTGACAACTTCATCCTTTCCATCAAAGACTTGTACAGAGTATTTACTGAGCTCCCTGTGTCCACTAACACCCGCTTAACCATCATATTGGCGATTCAGACGTCCATGACCAGAGCGTCCGAATGAGGGAACCGGACATGCTGAGCGTCAAGTTCAGAGAAACTTATCAGTTCTTCCTCTGTTCGAGCTTTCCTGGGAGTTCGCTCCTCCACATTCAACATTTCAATGTCCTGGTCGTGGCGTAAGGTTTGGGTGTATCGCTCCCTTGCCTTCCCACTATCTCCTACAAGGTGTGGGCTGCCATAGATGGTGTGGGCTGCATATTTTGGTCAACTGACACGGAGTCAGAATATGCTTGATGTGAATGAATGTGTTGACAAGAATCGAATGGCAAAAAAAATAAGAACACGATATTTTATAGTGGTTCGGCCCCAGGATATGGTAATGACCTACGTCCACTTAGACTGTTATTGATATAAGAATCAAAGGAGTGATCAAAGAACAAGGGTTCAATGAGTTTCACTAACCTTTGAAGAACAATACAATATTCCAAGGAGAATTATTCTAGTCTCAAATAATTCAAAAGCCAAAAATCCCTCCCTTGAGCTATCTTTTTCTATTTATAGGCTCAAGGGGGATTACATGATTTTGTTGCCGATATTCTCTCCTAAATAATCGGATACTCAGGAGATTGTGTGAGGTAAATTCGGGATTTACAAAGTTCTTTATAGTAATATTACATTGTATGTGGAACCTACGACCAGACTGGTCGTAGGTAAGATTGGGTCGTCTCCTGCTTATAATGTGTCTTTTGGTCGATACACTAGTAGAGCTCTTCCACGTGTCAGCCACGTGTCCAGGGATTACTTGCCACGTCATCAATCCCAATTTTTTGGATAACATTTGCCCCCCAAGTTTATTTATTATGAGCAATAAATAAACTTTTGAGCGAACGGCCCTTCGGTAACCCCGCCATACGTGTCAGAACCCTTCGTGTGTTCTTGGAAAAAGCAACCTACTCCTGTCTAATCATGAATTTTCGGTTCCCCAGTAATAATTCGACAGCTATTCAGCTTCCCCATACTTCGAAAAAGGGAAACTGATGATTACAACTTTTTTTATGCCACAGACAAACTTATATAACATCTCCAAACTTCCCTTTTTCTTTTTACGCACGCCATTGCCTTCTCAAGAAACCCTAAAAACCAGAGCTTTAATCTTCTCCGGAGACCGTTCTTTTGCATTTTCAAGACTCAGTCCGAGAGTTCCTTGATTTCTGAAGACTCTTTTCCAATCTCCACGACCATTTTCTTGGTAAGTTTTTGAATCCTTATGCTTCAAATTTTCATAATGCATGCTTCTGTATGTTGACTGTTTGAGTTCATCTGCTTCTGGTTTGAGATGCTTGTGAGAAGAATGTCTTGTAGGCGAAAATTCGAAGTAAAAATTTGATCTTTAGGCTAGTTGGAAAATAGGTTTTTCCCGCCCTAAGGGGAGTTGAAAAAGCTTTTTTTTGAAAAACTTTTTACTTTCACCCTTTGATCCGTTTCTCAAACTGTTCGTGTAGAAGGATTTAGCTTTTTGTTAGAATGTTGTTGTATAAAAGCTTGACTTTTATACTCGACCAGCGCTATTCTAAAAAGCCTTTAAAAATTCTCTATCCTCACCTCCCCATTCTTCTGTTTGCAGACTTTGATGCCAGATTTGTGGGGAGGTGAATGGCCCATCGACGACGATCTTCTCGCCCAGCTACTCGAAGGTGAAGAACAACCGGCCGACTGAATCCACGATATTCCTTTTTCTCGATCCTCATCCAGACCTCGTCCTTCTCCTCCTCAAATGGCTCATTCCAAATCCGTAGGCAAGAAAAGACCTGAATCCGATGATAGTCCAAACCATCCTGTCCAGCCTAATTCACAGGCTAGGGTTCCTTCGACCAGTGGCCGAAACAATCCTGCTCCTGACCCTAACATCCAAACTAGAGCCCGCCCTCACCATCAGAATCTGCCTGATGTCGAGTGGTATATCTCCCCGACCAGCCTTGTGACTCCCAGGATGCTTGCTAACTATCTTAGGAACTATCCTCTCACAGGGGTCAATCTCAAAATTCCTTCTGCAGACCAAAGGGCTAACCTCCCCGGAGGTGTATACAATGCTTGGTCTGGGTATCACATAGAGGCGGGGGCTAGCCTCCCTCTACATCCTTTTTATCAGGGGGTGGCCGATTATTTCGATGTCGCCCCCTTCCAGATTACTCCAAATGGATACAGAATGATGGCCACACTCTATATCCTGTACAAACTTAAAAATTGGCCAGAGCCTACCCCCCATGAGGTCAATTATCTCTTTGACCTTAAGTCCAACCCGCAACAGTATGGGACGGGCTTCTTCCATCTTTGTCGCTAGGAGACAAACCGAACGTTCCTGAGTGCCACCACGGACATATCCAACGTGGGGCAGTACAGCAAGGAGTACTTCCTTACGCCGGACCTGACCAGCAACAACCTGGCCTTCGCTCGAGGAGGTAAGTGTTGTTTTACTGGTCGATACTTTTCAATCATCAAAATTTCCTTCATCTTTCTTAAAGTATACTTTGTTTTTCAGGCCCATGGTTACGTTCGACCCCAACACCAGACATGGTGTTGAGGTCCAATGCATTGCCCAGGATGACAGACGCAGAAAAAAGAGTCAAGTCCCTGGTTACTGATAAAAACCTGAGGCTATTTGGCCTCCTGGCTCCTCGCATTGAAACAAGAGGACCCGTGGTAGTCGATGCCACTGCCGAGGGGGTTCCCGAGCAACAACCTCCTGCGTCCCCTCCCCGAAGGAGGCCGACAGGGGTTACAATCAGGGAGCTCACGGGCAATCCTTCCGCAGAAAGGCCTTCTACTCCCCAAGGCAAGAGGAAACAAAAGGCCAAAGAGCCGGTTGTGGACTTGGGGGAATCCTCTGATGAGAACGGTAAAGTTATTTTTCTTTTAAATAGCTTGCCAATTCCCTGTCACTTGTTTGACGGGGAGGGCAACTTTACATATACTCCAAATCTAGGGCCTGATAGTGAGTGTGTGACTAATAGAGTCAATAGTATAGCGACCAGTAGTTGTAGCTCGGGTATTAACTTTGTGACCTTCTTTTCCGTTTGATAAAGAGTCTTCATCTGCCTTTATCTTTACCCTTTGCATGTTTTTACTTGTGTGCAGATATGGCCACTCCCAACGTCTTCGACCTATACCAGGTGGAGGAGGAAGAGGAGGTTCCTCAGCTCCGGCGAAAGTCATGAAGGAGACACAACGGCGAGACAAGCCAGGGACCTGCAAAAAGAGTCGAACAGAAGATCCTTCAAAGTACGTGCCAACTGGGAAAACTTATGCTCATCCTTCGGCCCTGCTGAGAAGGAGACTCTTCCTGCTCCGATGAACCCTCCTCCGGCTGCGCCTAACAGAGAACAAAACAAGCGGGAAAAAACTCTTGGGGCCAAACTCTCGAGCCGTGCCCTACGAGAAGCCAAAGACCGCCTGGCGCACATTGTGAAGAATGACCGCATCAAGGATGCAATGGTTGAGGCAGAGAGTATGGCGGTCGACCAAATTCTGAATAAGACCCTGAACGAAATAGCCAGCGTAAGTGCTTCTTTATTTCTTTTTGGCCTTATTCTTTTATTCTTTGCAACAGGTTCTAACTTTATCTTCTGTCCTCAGGCTTTGCTGTCTGCAACTGCTGCTTGTACCCGCACCCAAGCCACCATCGAACAGGCTCGGGGAAAGGCTATCGAGAGGCACCAGGTGAAAGCAGCCGAGGAACTCTCGGCTGCAGAGGCCAGGCATGTGAAGGAGTTGGACGCGATCATTCAGTAGAGGGATGCTGCTGTGACAAAGCTATCGGAGGCTGAAGCTTCGAAGGAAGCTATAAGGAAGCAGAGGGAGGAGTATCAGGAGGCCAGCCGAGTCCAATTTTGGGAATGCAAGAGACTAGGTGAGGAGCTCATGTCCAAGGACGAGACCATCGCTACTCTTGAGAGCCAAGTGGAGTAGCTGAAGCTTGACAACTCCAAGAATCTGGAAAGGTATAAGAAGACGACGCTCTGGTGTTTTTACAACTTCTGGAAACACAATCAGGGCGCCGACTTCAGCTATCTTTCAGAAGATGTTAGGACTGCTGAGCTGGCTCGCTGCACTGCTCAACTAGCTGAAGAGGAGGCCAGAGCAAGGATCCCTGCTTCCCCAAGCATTGCCGGTGCAGAGGAAGAAGGAGTCATTGAGGATGCAACCAATCAGAATACTAATAAAGACCCTCATGCTCCCAATGCCTCTTGAGCTTTTTTATTTTTTCTTTCTTTTGATTACACGACCCACGGGTCGTGATGTAAAGACAATACCTTTTTTGAATTTGCTGCATGGGCAGCAAACTTTTCCTTTTATTTGAACAGTTACATCCAAGCAGTGATGCTTGCGGTGTAAAAGATTGCTTCATGATGCTATAACATTTTCATTTATTATGACATTTGTCCATATGACCGAACTTAGCATAGCACTTTGGCTTGATTTAACAAAATATAAATTTTGAAAAATACTCTAAGTACCTTAGCATGCTTTCACTCATTTTTTTCATGTGATTACATACCTCATGGTACGCTTTGCTATCGATGTGCCTTATATGCCCCCCAAGTGATCGAGGAGCTTTAGGTCCTTGGTCACTTTCCTTGACCATGACCTGTTCGAACATTTCTACTCGGGTGAAAAAGTAATACTTGTAATACAGCAAAAGAACACACGTAATGAACAAATACTTGTGAATATAAATTTACAAAGGTTGGCAAGAATGACTGGCTGCGCACAGTCCCTTATAATCTCGTATTAAAAATGGACTAAACATGTCTTTACGAGTGATTCTAAAATAGAATCTTACATATACGAGCGATTAGCCATACAACGTGGCTAACCCTCTTTGCAAAACTTGTAAAAAGTAAAATTTAATACAAGCTAGTCCTTTAAAAAGGATTGTTCACTGATAATACTTGCGCAGGTGTTCTCCATTCCAATAACGTGGAACGAGATCTCCATTTAGGCGTGCAAGTTTGTAGGTGCCCGGATGAAGGACTTCTTCGATCTGGTAAGGTCCTTCCCAATTAGGTCCGAGTACTCCAGCAGTGGGGTCGCGAGTATTTAAGAAAACTCGTCGTAGCACCAAGTCACCGACGTTGAATTTTCTTTCTTTAACTTTGGAGTTAAAGTACCGGGCGACTTTTTGCTGGTAAGCCGCAACTCGGAGTTGGGCCTTCTCCTGTATCTCATCAATTGAGTCTAGGGACTCCATCATTAGTTGGTTGTTCTGGTCCTGGTCGTATGTTAGGCGTCGATGTGAGGGGGGATCTAACTCGACGGGTAACATAGCTTCATTTCCGTAGGCCATGGAAAATGGGGTATGACCTGTCGCTATTCGGTGAGATGTTCTATACGACCAAAGGACTTCAGGCAGCTGCTCTGGCCATGCCCCTTTAGCATCTTCAAGCCTTGTTTTCAGGGTATCTTTAAGAGTTTTATTCACGGCTTCGACCTGCTCGTTTGCTTGGGGATGTGCAACTGAAGAAAAGCTTTTAATAATTCCATGCCTTTCACAGAAGTCGGTGAATAAGTCACTGTCAAATTGGGTTCCGTTGTCTGAAACTATCTTTCGGGGCAAACCATAGCGGCAAACAATGTTCTTGATGACAAAGTCAAGAGCTTTCTTGGTCGTTATGGGGGCGAGTGGTTCAGCTTCGGCCCATTTAGTGAAGTAATCGACTGCCATGACTGCGTGCTTTACTCCTCCTTTTCCCATAGGTAGTGATCCAATCAAATCTATCCCCCAGACCGCAAAAGGCCACGGGCTTTGCATCTATTTCGATTCGTTTGGAGCTGCTCGTGGAATCTTGGAAAATCTTTGACATTTATTGCATCTTCATACAAACTCCATCGAATCTTCGTTCATAGTTGGCCAGAAGTAGCCTTGCCTCAGAATCTTCTTTGCCAAACTCTGCCCCCCAGCGTGATCCCCGCAGAAGCCTTCATTCACCTTTTTCATGAGTTCCTTAGCTTTTTCTGGTGTAACGCATCTGAGTAGTGGCATTGAATATCCTCTTCGGTAGATAATACCACCGACTAGTATGTACCTAGCGGCTCACCTTTGTAGAGTTCGGGCTTTATTTCTATCTGCCGGTAGCACACCGTTCGTCAGATACTCCAAGTAAGGTGCCATCCACGTATCCTCCATTCGAATCTCCATATTGGTCTCGACCGCTTGTATGCTTGGCTCACTCAGTCTTTCTACTGGCACAATGTTCAAAGTGTCAGCATCCTTTGCGCTCGCGAGTTTTGCTAAGGCGTCTGCGTTTGAATTCTGATCCCGCGGTATTTGCTGGAGGGTGTACTCCATGAACTGGGCTAACAGGTCTTTTGTTTTATTCAAGTAGGCCACCATTTTTAAGCCTCGCGCTTGATATTCTCCTAGAACTTGATTCACCACTAGCTATGAATCACTGTAAATATCAAGCGTCTTTATGCTCATGTCCTTTGCCATTCTTAATCCAGCGAGGAGTGCTTCATATTCGGCTTCATTATTTGATGCGGTGAAGTCAAACCTAATGGCGCAGTGAAATCGATGCCCTTGCGGCGTTATCAATATCACTCCCGCTCCTGCGTGGGATTCGTTAGACGACCCATCCGTGAATAACTTCCACGAAGGAGCTTTCTCTTGAGGCTCAGGCGCACTAGGCTGTTTGCACTGCTCACTGTCTGGGAGTTCGGTGAACTCTCCAATAAGATCGGCCAAGACTTGTCCCTTGACTGCTGCTCGCGGTGAATAAGTTATATCAAACTGCCCTAGTTCGACTGCCCATTTTAATAATCGTCCAGCCGCTTCGGGTTTTTGGAGGACTTGTCGAAGGGGCTGGTCAGTTAAAACTGTGATAGGATGGGCTTAAAAGTAGGGCTGTAACTTTCTAGAGGCCAGGATTAAGCAATATGATAACCTTTCAATTGGTGGATATCTCAATTCTGCCCCGATCAGTCTCTTGCTAACATAGTAGACTGCTTTCTGCATGCCTTTGTCTTTTCGCACCAGCACCGCGCTAGCAACAACTTTAGTAATTGCCTGGTAAATAAACAAAGTTTCTCCTTCAATTGGATTTGATAAGAAGGGAGGCTGTGCCATATGAGTTTTCAAGGTCTGGAATGCATGTTCACAGTCTCCTATCCATTCAAACTTCTTATTTCCCCTACGTAGATTGAAGAAAGGAACGCACTTGTCCGTTGACTTCGAAATAAATCTACTTAGGGCTGCGATTCTCCCGGTTAAACTTTGTACATCTTTGATCCTTTCTGGCGATTTCATGTCGATCAGGGCCTTTATCTTATCGGGGTTGGCCTCGATTCCACTTGAATTTACAATGAACCCCAAAAACTTCCCTGATCCAACTCCGAAGGAACATTTCAGGGGATTTAACTTCATTTGGTATTTGTTCAATACATCAAAGCACTCTTGTAAATCCCTTACATGTCCTTCTGCCTTTTTATACTTTACCAGCATGTCGTCCACGTATATCTCCATGTTTACTCCGATTAGCTCCTTAAACATGTGGTTGACTAGCCGTTGGTAAGTCACACCTGCGTTTTTCAGTCCGAAGGGCATTACTTTGTAACAGTATAAGCCCGTATCAATCCGAAAGCTGGTATGATCCTCATCGGGGGGATGCATGCTAATCTATTTATAGCCCAAATATGCATCCATGAACGAGAGGATCTCGTGCCCTGCAGTTGCATCGACCAGCTGGTCGATTCTTGGGAGTGGGAAGCAGTCCTTTGGGCAGGCTTTATTGAGGTCTGTAAAATCCACGCAGGTTCGCCATTTGCCGTTAGGCTTGGGAACCAGCACTGGATTGGAGACCCACGATAGATAAAATGCCACCCTGATGAACCCATTCTCCTTCAATCTTTCAACTTCTTCTTTCAAGGCTCGCGATCTATCCTTATCGAGCAGCCTTCTCTTTTGTTGCACGGGTGGAAAAGTCTTGTCTATATTCAGGACATGGCTGATAACTGCAGGATCTATCCCAGCCATGTCTTTTTGTGACAAGGCAAAAACCTCTTGGTTCTTCCGCAAAAATTCCACCAGCGATTGCTTCGTGGTGGGCTCTAGGTTCTTCCCGACCTTTACGACTCTGGTCGGGTCTTTTTCGTCGAGTTGGACCTCTTCCAGGTCCTCGACGGGTCCAACGTTTTCTTCAAAATCTCCAAAGTGAGGATCTAAGTCTCTATCCTCACTTTGGGCAACACCCTATTTGGTGACTTCATCACTGGATTGGGTTTGTGTATCAACTGCCAACTGCAACCTATCTGAGGTAGTGCTCTTTGATGTTCCTTTTTTCGCCTTCGTTATTGAGGCGTTATAGCACTCCCTGGTTTTCCTCTGGTTTCCCAACACGCGTCCTACTCTTGCGTCCATTGGGAACTTCATGGCTAAGTGCCACATAGAGATGACGACCCGTAGATCAACTAGTATAGGCCTCCCAATGAAGGCATTGTACGCCGAAGGACAATCGACCACTACGAAAGTGGTGAGTAATGTCCTTGTAGCAGGCGCTGTACCTGTCGTCACTGGTAGTCTGATCAATCCGGCGGGGGCGAGTCCCTCTCTAGAGAAGCCGTATATCGTTTGGTTGCAGGGCTCCAGGTCCTTAACGAACAGCTTCATGCGTTCCAGCGAAGACTTATACAGGATATTCACCGAACTTCCTGTATCGACCAGCACTCTTTTCACCATCATGTTGGCCATATGGATGTCCACGACCAGCGGATCGAAATGTGGGAACCGGACGTGTTGGGCATCGCCATCAGAGAAGGTTATTTCGCCTTTGTCTGGCCGAGACTTTTTTGGTGCACGGTCCTCAACAGTCATCATCTCGATGTCCTGGTCGTGGCGCAAGGTCCGAGCATATCGTTCCCTGGCCTTTCCGCTATTTCCCACGAGGTGCAGGCCTCCACAGATGGTTAAGAGTGTGCCAGTCACGGGGGCAGGCTGTAAGGGTGGCGAGCGTTGGCGCGTGGGAGCCTGCTCGTTGCTACCCGGAGCTTCTCTTTGGGAATTTCCCGAGGCCCGTACATATCTCCTCAAGTGTCCTTGTCTAATAAGGAACTCGATTTCATCTTTCAGCTGGTTGCATTTGTTGGTGTCATGTTCGTAGTCGTTATGGTAACGACAGAACTTGGTAGTGTCCCTCTTTGAAATATCCTTTCGAATGGGGCCAGGTTTTTTATAAGGCACACTAGAGCTTGTGGCCTGATAAACCTCTCCCCGAGAATCAACAAGGGCAGTGTAGTTAGTGAACCGAGGTTCATAACGGTTACCCTTCGCTCGTTTATTGTCGGAGGTGGAAGGCTCGTTATACGGCCGTTTTCCACCATTCTTGCCATTGTCGTTGCCGTTCCCGTTGCCTTTGCCGTTGCCGTTAGGTTTGGACCCATTGGCGGGCTCGGCTTCTTTCTTATCCTTGCCAAAAGGCTTTCCATCATCGGCAATGGAATCTTCGAGCTTGATGTAACGATCAGCCCGGTCCAGGAATTCCCGGGTAGTTCTTACTCCTTCCTTTCGAAGGCTTTTCCAGAGAGGGGAGCGATGCCTAACCCCTGCGGTTATGGCCATCATTTTGCCTTCGTCTCCCACCGTTTTTGCTCCAGCTACTGCTTGCATAAAGCGCTGGATGTAGTCCTTCACTGATTCTCCATCCTGCTAGCGAATTTCAACCAGCTGGTTTGCTTCGGTCGGATGCACACGACCTGCATAGAACTGTCCGTAAAACTCCCTTACGAACATTTCCCAGGAAACTATGCTTGCGGGTGGGAACTTAAAAAACCATTCCTGTGCGGCTTCAGAAAGTGTTGCAGGGAAGATCCTGCACCAAGCATCTTCGGACACTTTCCAAATGTCCATTTGTATTTTAAACTTATTGACATGAGACACTGTGTCTCCGTACCCGTCAAAGTTTGTAAGTGTAGGCATTTTGAACTTGCTTGGAGTTTCTGCATTAGCTATCCTCTGTACGAAAAGAGTGCCATTCCTCCTATCGTGGTCGATATAAGATGTCCTTCCCCCGACCAGCTGTTGCACTGCCTGGTTGAGGGCATCTATCAAGGCCTGTACAGCGGCAGGAATCACTGTGACCTCTGTTGCTGGGGGGACGTTCTTGCCATGCCGCTTGCGGCGATTGTTGAGTACGTCTCGCAAATCCTCTTCTCTTCTCCACTTCTCGCTACTCCCGAGCCGGTTGAAGACATTATTTTGCCTGGGCTGCCCCCAGCATCCCGTCTATTGGGTTGGTCATCTTGAGGTACCTGGCTCCCGCCTTTACCTCTTTCTTCATTCCTTCAGCCAGCATTTCCCTTGCCTGAGTCGGCATCATTATATCCATGGCCATCTCTGAACCTCGATTGACTATGGTGGGATTGACTGTTCCCTCGATTTCCATTCCTGGCTGAAGCGTCCCGAGCGTTAGAGGGTGGCCTGCACTGCTCGTTATGTCGTTGGGCATTATCATGCCGCGGGGGACCCCAGACCGCAGAGCCTAACTCTGAGTTCCTCCTGTTACCAGGGGGATACTGACCTCTGTTCAGTAGGTTTGGCTCATCGCCCCTACGTCGTCTAGGACTATGAGGCTGATGCCCGGCCCTATTCTGCCTCTGTTGCTGGGGATTGCCGCGACCAGCCTGGGATGGAGGCTGTGCCTCTGGGTCCATCGGGACATCGTCATGGGGCACATGAGGCTGCTCGGGCCTTTGTGGACTCGTGGGCTGGATTGGTGGGTTAGGATTTGGACCCCTCTGGGGTGGCCCATTGACAGGTTGGTCAGGCTGCGAAACAGGTGCGGCCTGATTCCTAGCCAGTTGCAAGGCTGCCTCAAGGGCTGCCATGGCTTCGCTCTGGCGGCAGTCCATCTCTGCCTGCCTTTCGCTTAACTCCGCACGCTGCCGTTCAATCTCCTGCTGCTGCCGTGACATAACCTCGGCAGCTGTCTCTTGACTGGCTTTCAGATTAGCCAGCTCTTCTTGCAGCGCTCCCAGAGTACTCTTCAGCGTCGCATCATCCATTTCTTCCTCCTCAAAATCTAAATGTGGCTCATCCTCAGCCACGCTTGTAGGAGGAGGAGGAGGTGGCGGGTTTGACGGTGCCGCGGCGGCTGCCTGTCCAGTTTTCCTTGCAGTTTTCGCCATTGATTTTCTCAACAATGATAAATCAAGCTCTCAATGAAAGCACCAGAATGTTGACCCAGATTTTGGTCAACTGACACGGAGTCAGAATATGCTTGATGTGAATTAATGTGTTGACAAGAATTGAATGGAAAAAAGTAATAAGAACACGATATTTTATAGTGGTTCGGCCCCAGGATCTGGTAATGACCTACGTCCACTTAGACTGTTATTGATATAAGAATCAAATGAGTGATCAAAGAACAAGGGTTCAATGAGTTTCACTAACCCCTGAAGAACAATACAATATTCCATGGAGAATTATTCTAGTCTCAAATAATTCAAAAGCCAAAAATCCCTCCCTTGAGCTATCTTTTTCTATTTATAGGCTCAAGGGGGATTACATGATTTTGTTGCCGATATTCTCTCCTAAATAATCGGATACTCAGGAGATTGTGTGAGTTAAATTCGGGATTTACAAAGATCTTTATAGTAATATTACATTGTATGCGGAACCTACGACCAGACCGGTCGTAGGTAAGATTGGGCCGTCTCCTGCTTATAATGTGTCTTCTGGTCGATACACTAGCAGAGCTCTTCCAGGTGTCAGCCACGTGTCCAGGGATTACTTGCCATGTCATCAATCCCAATTTTTTGGATAACAGATGGTTAGCAATGTACCCGTCACAGGAGTTGGCTGTAAAGGTGGCGAGTGTTGCCGTACAGGTGTCTGCTCGTTGCCTCCTTGAGCCTCTCAGTAAGAACCTCTAGTGGTACGTACATACCTCCTTAGGTGTCCTTGTCTGATAAGGAACTCAATTTCATCTTTCAGCTAGTTGCACTCATTGGTGTCATGACCACAGTCGTTGTGAAAACGACAAAACTTGGTTGTATCTCTCTTAGAGATATCTTTCCTTATCGGTGCTGGTCGCTTGGTACACCTCCATCCTGCTCTTGACTAGGGCCATGTAATTGGTGAATCTTGGCTCGTATCTATTACCCTTAGGGCACTTATTCGCAGACGTCGATGGCTCATTGTTTGCCCTTTTTCCATCATTTTTCCCATTGCTTTTGTTGTTGCCATTGGGTTTATCTGACCCGTTGGTGGCATTGGCAGGATATTCCTTTGGTCCCTTATCTCCTATAGGCGACTTCCCTTCGTTAGCAATCACCTCTTCGAGCTTGATGTACCGGTCTGCTCGATCCAAGAATTCTTGGGTACTCTTTACCCCATTTCTCCTTAAACTATTCCAGAGGGGTGAGTGGCGCCGCACCCTAGCAGTAAGGGCCATCATTTTCCCCTCATCGCCAACTGTGTTAGCTCTAGCTGCTGCGCGCATAAAACGTTGGACATATTCCTTTAAGGACTCTCCCTCCTTCTGGCGTATCTTGACCAGTTGGTTGGCTTTAGTCGGATGTGCTCAACCAGCGTAGAATTTCCCATAGAACTCCTTTACGAACATCTCCCATGACACTATGCTAGCAGAAGGGAATTTGAAAAACCTCTCCTGAGCGGTATCGGATAAGGTGGCCGAAAATATTCTGCAGCGAGCATCATCTGACACCTTCTAGATGTCCATCTGTACCTCAAATTTATTCACATGAGATACTGGGTCCCCATATCCATCGAAGTTGGGCAATACTTGCATCTTAAATTTGCTTGGGGTTTCTACCATCACTATTATTTGTATGAATGGAGTGCCTCTTCTTTGATCATACTCAATGTGGGATGTTTGGCTCCCCACTAACTGCTGGACGACCTGATTCAACGCATCGATCTGGGCCTGTACAACGTCTGGTATTACTGGGGCGACTGGTATTGGAGGAGCGTACTCATCGTTCCTTTCTCGTCTATTTTTGAGCACATGCCTCAAGTCATCATCTCTATGCCTTTGGTCGCTTGCGCCCAATCGATGAAAGACATTCGGTTGTCTAGGCTGACCCCCAGCGTTCTGGCTCGTAGGCCTATTTTCCCTTAGTGGGGGATTCCGTTCTCCACCCTTCACTCCTTGTCTTTGACCAGCATTTCCTCTACTGGAATCAACTTCATTGTAGTCATGGTCATCCCTAACATGTGAACGGCTATGCCGTGACCTGCTGATCGCAGGTCCCGAGCGTCAGGGGGAGGCCAGCGTTGGTCGGTGGGTCCCCAGGCATTATTATGTCATGGGGGGCCCCTGACTACAGAGCCTGACTCGACTTGTCTTCTGCTAGCAGAAGGATGC